>NC_057814.1:619840095-619960732 GCF_018294505.1 Triticum aestivum
GGGTCTTGCCGGGGCCTTGCGGGCGCCCTCGGCAAGGATCTTGCCGGGGCTTCGTGGGTGTCCTCGGCAGGGATCTTGTCGGGGCCTCGTGGGCGTCCTCGGCAGGGATCTTGCCGGGGCCTCGTGGGCGTCCTCGGCAGGGATCTTGCCGGCCTCTCGTCTTCTGGTTCTTATCTAGGCTCGCAGGCCTTTGGTCTCCACAAAGATCTGCATGCCACCACGCGGGCGCTCCCGAGCCTTGGTCCTGACGTCGTCGATGGTGTCAGAACTCTCAGGCTCAAGGATAGCGGCTTTGCTGTTGTTGGGTAAGTTGCCCCGGCGAGGCTCTTGCCGGGGCTACGTAGGTCGTCCTGGCAAGCGCCTTGCCGGGGGCCATCTTGCCCCTTTGCTCTTTATGCCTCTGGCTTGAGTGCTGTCTTGGCAGTCTCGCACCTTTCCTTCCTCTGGCCCGCTAAGCATGGCCGCAGACGCAGCTACGACTGCCCGTGCACAAGTAAAGGGGGTACAGAAGGGCCCCTACTTTTGTACACCGACAGGAGCCCCCGGGCCTGGGCCACACATGAGCGCGAAGCGTTGTTGGGCCAGGCCCAGAACGGTGTGCGGGCATGCGTGGCCGAGTTTTATCCGCGGTAATTTTTTTCATCCGTCATGCTTCGCCAGTTGCGCTTCCCCATGACCCGCATTGAGTGTGTGACGTGGGGGTCGTGCGTGGAATGGTCGCAGCACGCTTGCGTCACCCTGCGGTGAATAGTAAAGAGGTGGCACGCGTCTTCCCCATAAAAAAGAGGAAGCCGCAGGGGCGCGGCTCATTTACAAAGTGGACTCGGGTCGTGGCCTTTGTGGCGCCCGCGCGCCACGATCACGGGGTGGAAAACGGTCGTTCCACTTGTCTTCTTAATTCCGGCTCGCCCGCCACGTGTCCCGCGTGCCCCAGGGAGGGTAGGTGGCGGATATGGAGGGCATGGGCCTTAATGTCGAGGCGGGAAGCCGGGCGTTGCTGATTGGAGTAGCGGGTCGGTCCTGATTCTCTGCGCCTCTGGCGGCCGGATTGGTTGAGTGGGGCGGCCGTGCTTAGGTTGGGGGGCCGAGCTCCGGCCCCGCCCCTCAATAAAAAGGGGAGAGGGACAGCATCCTTCCGCATCCATCTCCTTCCTGCTTGGCCCTCTTCTTCCACCCGCCATGGTGAGAGGGCGTGCCGGCGCTCCAATGGCGGCGACGAGGGCTTCTGCTCGACAGCGTGTCCCCCCTCCTCCGGAGCTCATGGCGGCGGAGCTTGCTGTGAGAGGAGGGAGGGGGCGAGGCCGAGGCCGCCGTGGCGTTCGGGGGAGACGAGGACGGGGCGGCGCACCGGCAGCGCTCCCGCCAGCGGCTCCCCTCCTAATGGGGGGCCATGTTGGAGACCAGCCCCGCGAGTTCTTCAGCGGGCTGTACAAGCCAGTGTGCGGTCACCTCCGCCTCCCCACCCCCTTCACTCGGGAAATGGAGCTCAACCCCCCACAGGCCTTGAGGTTGCACATGAGGGGCTGTGGGAACTGCGACATACGGGTCGACGTCGACTTCCCTGCCCCTCACGTCATGTACCTCCGCCGTGGGTGGAAGACCTTTGCCCCTGCCCATAGCTTGTCAGAGGGGCACGTTCTCCAGTTCAAATTAATGGAGAACAGCCTGTTCTCCGTCAAGGTCTTCGGGCGCTCGGGAATCAGGTTAGGGTGCTGCGCGGAGAGCTCGACCGACGATGAAAGCTCCTCCTCGAGTGACAGTGATGAGGAGGAGACCGATGGGGAGGACGACGGGGACGGATCCGACTAGGCAGCACCATCATCTGCACCTGGCCTTCTTCCCGGCAGAGCGATTTGCCGAGGGGTAGTTCTTGGCGGTGGCTTCCCAAGCCAGCTCCTTGAACTTCTCTAGGCCGTCGCTTTTGGTGGCTGGCGCTGGAAGGCCGGAGAAGATGAAGAAGGCGGGTGGCCGGCCGTCAAGTCAGAGTACGATGGCACCGACGCCTTCGTCGCGTATTGCCGGCTTGCTGCCTCATCTTTCGGCTCTTCTCTCGGCACCATCATCACCAGCCCTCTTCTGGACGGCTGCCGGGATGTTCTCTTGGTGTCTTCTGCTGCTCGTACCTCACTGATGTCTACTACACAACCTTCTTCTTGTAGACGTTGTTGGGCCTCCAAGTGCAGAGGTTTGTAGGACAGTAGCAAATTTCCCTCAAGTGGATGACCTAAGGTTTATCAATCCGTGGGAGGCGTAGGATGAAGATGGTCTCTCTCAAGCAACCCTGCAACCAAATAACAAAGAGTCTCTTGTGTCCCCAACACACCCAATACAATGGTAAATTGTATAGGTGCACTAGTTTGGCGAAGAGATGGTGATACAAGTGCAATGTGGATGGTAGATATAGGTTTTTGTAATCTGAAAATATAAAAACAGCAAGGTAACTAATGATAAAAGTGAGCGTAAACGGTATTGCAATGCGTTGAAACAAGGCCTAGGGTTCATACTTTCACTAGTGCAAGTTCTCTCAACAATAATAACATAATTGGATCATATAAATATCCCTCAACATGCAACAAAGAGTCACTCCAAAGCCACTAAAGCGGAGAACAAACGAAGAGATTATTGTAGCGTACGAAACCACCTCAAAGTTATTATTTCGGATCAATCTATTCAAGAGTTCGTACTAGAATAACACGTTAAGACACAAATCAACCAAAACCTCAAGTATCCGTGGTTATGATTATACGATATGCATCACACAATCTCAGATTCATCTATTCAAACCAACACAAAGTACTTCAAAGAGTGCCCCAAAGTTTCTACCGGAGAGTCAAGATGAAAACGTGTGCCAACCCCTATGCATAGGTTCATGGGCTGAACCCACAAGTTGATCACCAAAACATACATCAAGTGGATCACGTGATATCCCATTGTCACCACAGATAAGCACGGCAAGACATACATCAAGTGTTCTCAAATCCTTAAAGACTCAATCCGATAAGATAACTTCAAAGGGAAACTCAATCCATTACAAGAGAGTAGAGGGGGATAAACATCATAAGATCCAACTATAATAGCAAAGCTCGCGATACATCAAGATCGTACCACCTCAAGAACACGAGAGAGAGAGAGAGAGAGATCAAACACATAGCTACTGGTACATACCCTCAGCCCCGAGGGTGAACTAATCCCTCCTCGTCATGGAGAGCGCCGGGATGATGAAGATGGCCACCGGTGATGGAACCCCCCTCCGGCAGGGTGCCGGAACAGGGCCCCGTTTGGTTTTTGGTGGCTACAGAGGCCTGCGGCGGCGGAACTCCAGGCCTATTCTGTTCGCCGAAGTTTTTAGGGTATATGGATATATATAGGCGAAAGAAGTCGGTCAGGGGAGCCACGAGGGGCCCACGAGGGTGGAGGGCGCGCCCAGGGGGGTGGGCGCGCCCCCCTGCCTCGTGCCTTCCTTGTTGCTTCCCTTACGTACACTCCAAGTCTTCTGGATTGCTTCCGTTCCAAAAATAACTCTCCCGAAGGTTTCATTCCATTTGGACTCCGTTTGATACTCCTTTTCTGTGAAACACTGAAACAAGGGAAAAAACAGAAACTGGCACTAGGCTCTGGGTCAATAGGTTAGTCCCAAAATTAATATAAAAGTGCATAGTAAAGCCCATTAAACATCCAAGACGGATAATATAATAGCATGAATACTTCATAAATTATAGATACGTTGGAGACGTATCAGCATCCCCAAGCTTAATTCCTACTCGTCCTCGAGTAGGTAAATGATAAAAGAAATAATTTATGATGTGTGAATGCTAGCAGGTGCACAAGTTTGATCAATGATAATTTCAATAACCTTTGCTAGCATCATTATATGTCATAATAGTAGCTCATATCATAAAACTTTGCATGATCAAGTAACAAACTATTCACATGTTAAAGTATAGATCATAAAATTTCTTGAAAACTAACAAGCCGTGTTATTAGTCATCAAACAATTACAATTCATCTTATTTTCAGGAAGAGTCTATGTCAGAGCTTTGATTCTGCAAACTTCACATACTCAACTATCATTTAGTGTTCCATGATTGCTACCACTCAAAGCATATTTTTAGAACAAATAGTATTCATCGAACACAGAGAAAGATAGGGGCTTAATGTTTCGCCTCCCAACCTTTTACCCCAAAGGGTAATGTCAATAGTAATAATTCATGCTAAAATATATTTGGATGGCCATATATGCTTAGATCGTTCCATCACGTGATGCTTGCCAACTAAAGAGTAGGTTGGAATGAGAAGGAATACTACTGACTCTTACATAAAAGTAAAAGATAGGCCCTTCGCAGAGGGAAGCAGGGATTTGCAGAGGTGCCATAGCTCGAAGCAAAAACAGAGATGAAAAATAATTTTGAGAGGTATGCTTTCATTGTCAACATAACGACCAAGAGTTCCCAATATCTTCCATATTACATACATTATAGGCGGTTCCCACACAGAAAGGTAAAGTTTTTACTCCCCCTCCACCAACATTCACACTCCATGGTTTCTCCGAAACAATGGGTGCCGTCCAACTATCAACATTCTTGGGGGAGTTTTGTTTAAATTATTTGCGACTTTGTTTTTTATCTTTTGATCATAGGACTGGGCATCCTAGTTACCAGCCATTTTCTCGTGAATGATGAGCGGAGTCTACTCATCGTGAGAATAACCCACCTAACATGGAAGACACTGACAGCCCCTAGTTGCTACATGAGCGATTCGGGCATACAAAACAGATTATTATTTGAAGGTTTAGAGTTTGGCACATGCAAATTTACTTGGAACGGCAGGTAAATACCGCATATAGGTAGATATGGTGGACACTCATGGAAGAAACTTGGTTCAAGGAATTTGGATGCACAAGCAGTATTCCCGCTTAGTACAGATATTTTGGCTAGCAGAGGATTCTAAATAGCAAGCACCACATGTTAGAGGATCCATAACAATATAACCTATACAAATATACCCAAGCATAACTCATTATGTTGTCTTCCTTGTCCAACTTCAACTAATTTGCTCAGGTTTGAAAATAATTAATGGGGCTCACAATCATAGAAGATGTCCAAGATAGTATTATATGTGAAATCTCTCTTCCTTCAATATTCTTTCATGAATTGTTCAAGTGACCAATACAATGTTTGCTAACCTTCAATAAATTTACCACCTCTACTTATTATATGTGAAGTCATTACTCCCCCATGGGAAAGACATATGAAACATATATAATTTCAGATTTATGACATTCAAATCATTCAACCATTTACTCATAGGATATAAGTGAAGCACACGAGTAAATGACAAACTACTCCAAAAAGATATAAGTGAAGATCAATGAGTAGTTACATAATTATTTAGCTATGTGAAGACTCTCTCTCATTTAAGAATTTCAGATCTTGGTATTTTATTCAAACAGCAAGCAAAGCTAAAGAAAATAAAATGATGCTCCAAGAAAAACACATATCATGTGGTGAATAAAAATATAGCTCCAAGTAAAGTTACCGATGAACGAAGACGAAAGAGGGGATGCCATCCGGGGCATCCCCAAGCTCAGGCTTTTGGTTGTCCTTGAATATTACCTTGGGGTGCCTTGGGCATCCCCAAGCTTAGGCTCTTTCCACTCCTTATTCCATAGTCCATCGAATCTTCACTCAAAACTTGAAAACTTCACAACACAAAACTCAACAGAAAACTCGTAAGCTCCGTTAGCGAAAGAAAACAAAACACCACTTCAAGTTACTGTAATGAACTTATTCTTTATTTATATTGGTGTTAAACCTACTGTATTCCAACTTCTCTATGGTTTATAAACTATTTTACTAGCCATAGAGTCATCAAAATAAGCAAACAACACACGAAAAACAGAATCTGTGAAAAACAGAACAGTCTGTAGTAATCTGTAACTAACGCAAACTTCTGGAACTCATAAAAATCTACCAAAATAGGAAGACCTAGATAATTTGTTTATTGATCCACTGCAATTGGACTCAATCTTTTATCACGTTCTGGTGATTTTTAACAATTGTTTTCGTGAACAGAAAGTTTCTGGAATTTTCAGCAAGATCAAATAACTATCATCCAAGAAGATCCTATAGGTTTAACTTGGCACAAACACTAATTAAAACAAAAAACACATCTAAACAGAAGCTATATGAATTATTTATTACTAAACAGGAACCAAAAATCATAAAACTAAAATAAAATTGGGTCCCTCCCAACAAGCGCTAACGTTTAACGCCCCTAGCTAGGCATGATGATTTCAATGATGCTCACATAAAAGATAAGAATTGAAACATAAAGAGAGCATCATAAAGAATATGAATAGCACATTTAAGTCTAACCTACTTCCTATGCATAGGGATTTTGTGAGCAAACAACTTATGGGAACAAGAATCAACTTGCATAGGAGGGTAAAACAAGCATTACTTCAAGATTTTAAGCACATAGAGAGGAAACTTGATATTATTGCAATTCCTACAAGCATACATTCCTCCCTCATAATAATTTTCAGTAGAATCATGAATGAATTCAACAATATAACCAGCACCTAAAGCATTCTTTTCATGATCTACAAGCATAGACAATTTACTACTCTCCACATAAGCAAAATTCTTCTCCTTCGGAATAGTGGGAGTATCATAAGAGACTTGAATACTTTAAATTGTTTCCACATTAAAAGAGTAATGTTCATAAAAAGGGGAATCATAATCATACAAGTTTTATAAATATAGTCATCACTACTTTTTAGAGCATAAGTTTCATCACAATAATCATCAAAAGTAGCGACTTTGTTCTCATCATAATCGATTGAAACCTCTTCCAAGATAGTGGACTCATCACTAAATAAAGTCATGACCTCTCCAAATCCACTTTCATAAATATTATAAGATTCAAAATCTTCCAAAATAGTGGGATCATTACTTCCTAAAGTGGACACTCTTCCAAACCCACTTTCATCAATATAATCATCATAAGTAGGAGGCATGCTATCATCATAGCAAATTTGCATATCAAAACTTGGGAGGCTAAAAATATCATCTGCATTAAACGTAGCATCCCCAAGCTTGGGACAAACATTAATTGCAGCAAATATATTCTCAAAAACATCATTTTCATCAAACATAGCATCCCCAAGCTTGGGCCTTTTCATATCATAAGCATAATCACTCTCATCATGAATAGTATGGATAGCACCAACAGTATAGCAATTATCATCATCACAATGAGTAATAGGAGCAATATCATTTGGGAGAGATACCTTTTTACCTTTGCTTCTCCGTTTTTTATTTTTCTTCTTCCCATCATGTGCGGGTTTATCCCTCTTTTTGGAGCTCCTTATTAATGAGATTGGTTGGATAGAAGGCTCCTCCTCGTTACTTGATTCATCATAAGAAATAATAGGAGGATATTGGGAAGCCTCTTCCCTTTCATTAGTATTCTCTTCATACTCTATTTATTTTCTTTTCTTTATGTAATTGGCAATATAAGGATTTCAATGCAATTCACTGCACAATACATATAAATTTCCTCTAGATCAAAATCATGAAGTTTATCACGGGAAAATACTGGAAGATAGTTAGTTATACGTTTCATTTCTTCATAACCCATAAGAAAACTAAGTTCATTATGATGTGCAAGGGAAATCAAGTCATCAAATTTTTTGGAAACGATTAGATCATGAAACAATTTGCATCGGATAGTTAAATGACCATGTTCATTGCAAAGTTCACAAGTATGGCTAAGAAAATTAAAATTTTCAGCACAAACATCTTGCCTTTCTTGCAACCATTTAGTTTCTAAGTACTTATGCTTCTTACAAAATCTATCTTCCCTTTTTGGTATGTATTTGCAAACTCTATGCACTCCACAAAAATCAACATGCTTATAAGAGACATTTTCATCATTACTAGTGCAATCATCATTAGTACTATGGATATCCAAAGAGTTCATACTAACAACATTGCAATCATGCTCATCATTCAAAGATTTAGTGCCAAACATTTTTAATGCATTCTTCTTCTAACACTTTGGCACAATTTTCCTTTCCATCATACTCACGAAAGATATTAAAAAGATGAAGTGTATGAGGCAAACTCAATTCCATTTTTTTGTAATTTTCTTTTATAAACTAAACTAGTGATAAAACAAGAAACTAAAAGATTTGATTGCAAGATCTAAAGATATACCTTCAAGCACTCACCTCCCCGGCAACGGCGCCAGAAAGGAGCTTGATGTCTACTACACAACCTTCTTCTTGTAGACGTTGTTGGGCCTCCAAGTGCAGAGGTTTGTAGGACAGTAGCAAATTTCCCTCAAGTGGATGACCTAAGGTTTATCAAACCACCTCAAAGTTATTCTTTCGGATCAATCTATTCAAGAGTTCGTACTAGAATAACACCTTAAGACACAAATCAACCAAAACCCTAATGTCACCTAGATACTCCAATGTCACCTCAAGTATTTGTGGGTATGATTATACGATATGCATCACACAATCTCAGATTCATCTATTCAAACCAACACAAAGTACTTCAAAGAGTGCCCCAAAGTTTCTACCGGAGAGTCAAGACGAAAACATGTGCCAACCCGTATGCATAGGTTCATGGGCGGAACCCGCAAGTTGATCACCAAAACATACATCAAGTGGATCACGTGATATCCCATTGTCACCACAAATAAGCACGGCAAGACATACATCAAGTGTTCTCAAATCCTTAAAGACTCAATCCGATAAGATAACTTCAAAGGGAAACTCAATCCATTACAAGAGAGTAGAGGGGGAGAAACATCATAAGATCCAACTATAATAGCAAAGCTCGCGATACATCAAGATCGTACCACCACAAGAACACGAGAGAGAGAGAGATCAAACACATAGCTACTGGTACATACCCTCAGCCCCGAGGGTGAACTACTCCCTCCTCGTCATGGAGAGCACCGGGATGATGAAGATGGCCACCGGTGATGGAACCTCCCTCCGGCAGGGTGCCGGAACAGGGTCCCGATTGGTTTTTGGTGGCTACAGAGGCTTGCGGCGGCGGAACTCTAGATCTATTCTGTTCCCCGAACTGTTTAGGGTATATGGATATATATAGGCGAAAGAAGTCGGTCAGGGGAGCCACGAGGGGCCCACGAGGGTGGAGGGCACGCCCAGGGGGGTGGGCGCGCCCCCTGCCTCGTGCCTTCCTCGTTGCTTCCCTTACGTACACTCCAAGTCTTCTGGATTGCTTCCCTTCCAAAAATAACTCTCCCGAAGGTTTCATTCCGTTTGGACTCCGTTTGATATTCCTTTTCTGCGAAACACTGAAACAAGGGGAAAAACAGAAACTGGCACTGGGCTCTGGGTTAATAGTTTAGTCCCAAAATTAATATAAAAGTGCATAGTAAAGCCCATTAAACATCCAAGATGGATAATATAATAGCATGAATACTTCATAAATTATAGATATGTTGGAGACGTATCAGCATCCCCAAGCTTAATTCCTGCTCGTCCTCGAGTAGGTAAATGATACAAGAAATAATTTATGAAGTGTGAATGCGAGCAGGTGCACAAGTTTGATCAATGATAATTTCAAGAACCTTTGCTAGCATCATTATATGTCATAACAGTAGCTCATATCATAAAACTTTGCATGATCAAGTAACAAACTATTCACATGTTAAAGTATAGATCGTAAACTTTCTTGAAAACTAACAAACCGTGTTATTAGTCATCAAACAATTACAATTCATCTTATTTTCAGGAAGAGTCTATGTCAGAGCTTTGATTCCACAAACTTCACATACTCAACTATCATTTAGTGTTCCATGATTGCTACCACTCAAAGCATATTTTTGGAACAAATAGTATTCATCGAACACAGAGAAAGATAGGGGCTTAATGTTTCGCCTCCCAACCTTTTACCCCAAGGGTAATGTCAACAGTAATAATTCATGCTCAAATATATTTGGATGGCCATATATGCTTAGATCTTTCCATCACATGATGCTTGCCAACTAAAGAGTCGGTTGGAATGAGAAGGAATACTACTGACTCTTGCATAAAAGTAAAAGATAGTCCCTTCACAGAGGGAAGCAGGGATTTGCAGAGGTGCCAGAGCTTGAAGCAAAAACAGAGATGAAAATAATTTTGAGAGGTATGCTTTCATTGTCAACATAACGACCAAGAGTTCCCAATATCTTCCATACTACATACATTATAGGCGGTTCCCACGCAGAAAGGTAAAGTTTTTACTCCCCCTCCACCAACATTCACACTCCACGGCTTGTCCGAAACAACGGGTGCCGTCAAACTATCAACATTCTTGGGGGAGTTTTGTTTAAATTATTTGCGACTTTGTTTTTGATCTTTTGATCATAGGACTGGGCATCCCAGTTACCAGCCATTTTCTTGTGAATGATGAGCGGAGTCCACTCATCGTGAGAATAACCCACCTAGCATGGAAGATACTAACACCCCCTAGTCGCTACATGAGCGATTCGGGCATACAAAAGAGATTATTATTTGAAGGTTTAGAGTTTGGCACATGCAAATTTTCTTGGAACGGCAGGTAAATACCGCATATAGGTAGATATGGTGGACACTCATGGAAGAAACTTGGTTCAAGGAATTTGGATGCACAAGCAGTATTCCCGCTTAGTACAGATATTTTGGCTAGGAAAGGATTCTAAATAGCAAGCAGTATTCCCGCTTAGTACAGATGTAGAGGCCCATTCTGCAATGAACTCAGCCAAGACTCTGCTTTGGATCGTCAAAGTGCTCTCAAACCTCAGACCAAAGCTTGACAGTTCCAATGCCCATTCCACAATCCTCCCGGTTGCATCTGGGTTATGCAAGATCCGTTGCAAAGGAGGCGGGTGACAACGGTGATCTCATGTGCTTGGAAATAATGACGCAGCTTCCTCGAGGCCATAAGGAGGCCGAAGAGCAACTTCTGCACACTAGAGTACCTTGATCTAGCTCCCTGCAAGAGGGAGCTGACAAAGTAAACTGGGTGCTGAATCATCTTCTTCCTCTGCACCACTTCATTTGCTTGGGCAGATCCTGCCCCGCCGGCGTCAGACTCTGCCGGGGGTCCTGCCTTGCCGGTACCAGATCCTGCCGGGGGGAGCTCTGGCTCGCCATCCGACAGTCCTGCCATTACTATTGCCTCTTCATCGACTTCCCTCTGCGCCACTAGCGCAGCACTGACCACTTGATTCGTCACCGCTAGATATAGCAGCAACGGCTCTTGCGGTTTAGGTGCAACTAGTATTGGTGTAGAGGAGAGGTACCCCTTCAAATCCTGCAGCGCTGCCTTTGTCTCTAGGGTCCATTCCATTGGACCTGCCTTTTTCAAAATCTTGAAGAAGGGGAGGGCGCGCTCAGCAGATTTGGAGATGAACTTGCTCAAAGCAGCAACGCAGCCAGCAAGCCGACGCACATCTTTGACTCGCCTTGGCACCTTAATCTGCTCAATCGCCTTGATCTTGTCAGGGTTCGCCTCGATCCCACACTGTGACACAAAGAACCTGAGAAGCTTGCCGGACGGGACACCGAACACACACTTGTCAGGGTTAAGCTTGAGGTTGATCTTGCGCAGATTTGCAAATGTTTCTTCTAGGTCTTGTATAAGTGTTGCCATGTCCTTGGTTTTGACCACTATGTCATCCATATAAGCTTCCATATTTCTATGTAGCTGAGGCTCAAAACCAATTTGGATTGCTCTCGCAAACGTTGAACCAGCGCTTTTCAACCCGAAAGGCATTCATATAAAACAATATGTACCACATGGGGTGATAAACGCGGTCTTCTATTCATCTTCCCTTGTCATGAAGATCTGGTGGTATCCTGAGTAGGCGTCAAGGAACGACAGCAAGTCGCACCCGGCAGTTGAGTCCACAATCTGATCAATGCGCGACAAAGGGAAAGGATCCTTTGGACAAGCTTTATTGATGTCTGTATAATCAATACACAGCCTCCATTTCCCATTTGCCTTACGCACTACTACCGGATTGGCCAACCATGTTGGGTGGAGCACTCCTCTGACCAAGCCTGCCGCTTCCAACTTCCTGATCTCCTCAGTGATGAAATCTTGCCACTCCAAAGCTTGCTTCCTGACCTTTTGCTTGACGGGCCGCGCATGAGGACAGACAACATGGTGGTGCTCAATCACCTCCCTGGGAATGCCGGGGATGTCGGATGCTTGCCATGCAAACACATTGACATTCACCCACACGAAGGCGATGAGTGCGCTTTCCTATTTGCTGTCAAGGGTGGAGCTTATAGTGAAAGCTCCGCCCATGCCGTCCTCCTTTGACGGACACCTTCTTGGTTTCTGGTGGTGCAGCTCTGGATTTCTTGCTCTTGCTGGTGGATCTCTCTGGCACGTCCTCGACGGGGCCGCGGCACTCCGAAGAGGCGCGCTTGCCGGAGTGGGTGCAGGAGGTCTTTCCGGTCTTCTTCCCTCCCGGGGCTTCGGCGGCAGGAGCAAGCGCCTTGGTAGCAGTTGCTGCAACTGCCTCCCGGTAGAGTTGGTCGGTGCTAATGAGCGCGTATTTCTTGTCGGAGGGGACGGTGATGATGCTCATCGGCCCAGGCATCTTCAACGTGTTGTAGGCGTAATGCGACGCCGCCATAAACTTGGCCAGCGCTGGGCGGCCGAGGATCCCATTATAGGGCAAGGGGATCTCGGCAACATCAAAAACGATCTTTTGTGTCCGATAGTTTAGCTCGCCCCCAAATGTAACGGGCAGCGTGATTTTACCTTTCGGCTGACTCCTTCCCGGGTTGACCCCTTGAAATGTGCCCGTCTCTTCGAAGTCCCCATCAGGAATCTGCAGCCTCCTAATCACAGCAGGCGAGATCAAGTTTAGACCGGCCCCACCATCAACTAGCACTTTCGTCACCTTGAGGTTGCGTATTGTTGATGAAACCAACAACGGCAAACACCCCACCGCGGTTGTGCGATCAGGGTGATCCTCGGTGCGAAAAATGATAGGCGTGCTGGACCACTTTAGTGGCCTCTGGGCATCGTACGATGGCTCCACTGCAGTGATTTCGCGCGCCCACTGCTTCAGTTGGCGGTGAGAGGTGTGCAACAAGGCGCCACCGTCGATGCACATGGCCTCCGTAGCTTTCTGGAACTCGTGCTCGCCGAACTCGTCGTCCTCATCTTGATCATCGTCTCCCTCCTTCTTATCGCGGCCCCGAGCAGGCCTCTCTTGTTGATTATCTTTGCCACGGCGACCTCCTTGGCCGCCACGCTTCTTGGCGGACCCCTCAGCACCATCTTGGCCCTTCTCCTTGTCCCACCTCTCGTACTCAGCTTTCTATTTCTCCGCAAGCTACTCAACCTGTCGGCAGTTCTGGAGGTCATGGCCCTTGGTGCGATGGATCTTGCAGTACCGCTTGTCGGAGCCTCCCGGCTTGTCGGCAGCCGCCAAGGCCCGGCAGGCGGCGCACCCGGCAACTTCCTTGCCAGGGTCGTCAGCCTTGGCCTTCTTGGCGGTGTCGGGGTCGTCGGATCCCTCGAAGGCAAGCACGGTCTTGCCCTTATGCTTCCTATTACGGCGTCGGCCCTTCTTCGCCAGGGTGACGGCGTCTTCGTCTGTGGAGTTGGTTTCCGCACCGGCATCTTCGCCGGGTACTTCCTCCCTTCTTCAGCCGGAGCACATCTATCGGCCAGAACATAAAGCTCGGCTACATCGTTAACCTTGTTCATCTCCAACTCCTCACACATCTTGCGGTTGCGCACAGTCTGATGGAATGCACTGATGACGGCGGCGGGATGAACATCTGGGATCTTGTACTGCACACGGCTGAACCTTTGTATGTACTTGCGCATGGTTTCGCCGTCCTTCTGGGGGATGACATGCAAATCATTTGCCTGGCCATGAGCCTGGTGGCCTCCGGTAAGGGCGCCAACAAACTCGTGGCACAGATCCAACCAAGAGGAAATGGAATCCACCGGCAGGTGCATCAACCATGACATAACGTTGGGCTTAAGTGCCAACGAGAAATAGTTGGCAAGCACCTTGTCGTCACGATCGAGCCCCGGCAGCTTGCATCGCGATAGTGTAGATGCTGAGGAACTCCGATGGGTGAGTCTTGCCATTGTACTTCTCGCCGACGTCAGGCTTGAATGAACGGTGGGTGGGCCACTGGAACTGCCGCAGCTCACGGATAAATGCTGGACAACCCACCTCATAAGGTAGGTCACCGGAACCCCCCGGCGCTGAGCGGTCCATAGTGGGCCCCGCACGCCTATCTGACTGATGGCACGCTTCCCGCCGCCGCTCGATAGTGGTCCGAGCGTCTTCCTGAGCTCGCTCCCAAAGAACTTGACGTTGGTCGCAGCGGGTTCACGTGTCAAACGACGCTGTGGAAACGTTATCACAGGCGTTGACCCGACGAGCCGGCGGCCGCGGTTGCTGGCGGGGAGGAGAACAGAGCGCCGGCATGAGGGCCCCGCCGGTCGCGGCTCCTCTCTATTGGCGATGCTGACGAGAGTCCGGATGGTGGCTCTCCACTCGTCGAGCTTCTCTGTAGCAGGAGGAAAGTTGAGGAGCAGTTGCACGCGCGCCAACGCTTCTGCTGGCATGGGTGGCGGCGAAAGTTGCGTGGATCGTGACGTGCTCTGACTTCTAACCACCTTAGAAGGGGCTCTATCACGGCCTCGCGGCCGCGCGCCGTTTTCGCCAGCGTCTTGGCGTACATGCTGGCCTGGTGCATCTCGTGAGTGGTGCAGAGGGCTCTTCCCATGGCGGCGCCCGGGGTCACCAACGTCGCGGCGCTGCTCGTCACGCACGACCTAGGAAGACTGCGGCGCGAGCGCTGGCGTAGGCATCTTGGAAGTCTCCATGCCACCCGTAGGCAGCACGACTTCGCCCTTGGAGGTCCCCGCGCCGCCTGTGGGCGGCATGGCTCCGTCCTTGGATCTAGCGATGTGCGGTTCGTTGTCTCGTGCACGAACGATGCCGTTCGCCTGGCTTTGGTTGCCAGAGTGTCGTGGATGTTCGCGGGCCGCGCCTCTTCTTCCATCCGCAGCCGCCACGTCTCCCGCCCGCATTGGTACGGGCGGTTCGGCTCCAGACGAACCGATCACCGTGATCGCCTTCTTCTTGGGAGCCATAGCGATGAAGAAACTGCTACACTAACTACTAGACCAGATTTTGACAACCTCGGTGCCCCCTACCTGGCGTGCCAAAGATGTCGGGGAAACGACACCTATGGGACCATGAGGATCCCTTCTACGGTTGGCAGGGCGTGGAGCTGTGCAAAGAGCGGGTCTAGTGATCAGCGCGAGGGGATTTTACTCAGGTTCGGGCCGCAGAGATGTGTAATACCCTAGTCCTGCTTTGGTGTATATTTTGTAGGAGATATGCCCTAGAGGAAATAATAAATGATATTATTTATCTCCAAGTTCATGATTATGTTTATGTTCCATGCTATAACTGTTGTGGTTCCCGAGCCCGTATATCCATAAAGGCTCTGGGCAAAACCCATGTGCACGTGTGGAATAATAAACGATAAAATGTATTCCTAGTCATGCCTCTAAGACTAGCTCAAGTATTGCATGATGATTATGTTTTCCCAATCATGGGCATGTCTATGCCAGCAACTTTGAGGGAACAATGTTAGAAGAACATTTGTGTTGAATCGACCCAAATTGATGTTATGCTATGAG
Organism: Triticum aestivum; assembly: GCF_018294505.1. Classification (NCBI taxonomy): domain Eukaryota; kingdom Viridiplantae; phylum Streptophyta; class Magnoliopsida; order Poales; family Poaceae; genus Triticum; species Triticum aestivum. The sequence goes on from NC_057814.1 coordinate 619,855,797, forward strand.
ATACATTCGTCACAAGTTTAATGGTACATAACACAGAGATGGTTAACGTTTGCATGATTCCTTAGACCATGAGAGTATCGAGTTTCTTCATGCTTGCTTCATGAACTTTGGGGTTTGTTAAACGTCATCCGTAAATGGGTGGCTATTGATAACCCACAAGTATAGGGGATCGCAATAGTTTTCGAGGGTAGAGTATTCAACCCAAATTTATTGATTCGACACAAGGGGAGCCAAAGAATATTCTCAAGTATTAGCAGCTGAGTTGGCAATTCAACCACACCTGGATAACTTAGTATCTGCAGCAAAGTATTTAGTAGCAAAGTAATATGGAAGTAACGGTAACGGTAGCAAAAGTAATATTTTTGGGTTTTGTAGTGATTGTAACAGTAGCAACGGAAAAGTAAATAAGCGAAGAACAATATGTGAAAAGCTCGTAGGCATTGGATCGATGATGGAGAATTATGCCGGATGCGGTTCATCATGACATAGGGTGACACAGAACTAGCTCCAATTCATCAATGTAATGTAGGCATGTATTCCGAATATAGTCATATGTGCTTATGGAAAAGAACTTGCATGACATCTTTTGTCCTACCCTCCCGTGGCAGCGGGGTCCTAGCGGAAACTAAGGGATATTAAGGCCTCCTTTTAATAGAGTACCGGACCAAAGCATTAACACATAGTGAATACATGAACTCCTCAAACTACGGTCATCACCGGGAGTGGTCCCGATTATTGTCATTTCGGGGTTGCCGGATCATAACACATAGTGGGTGACTATAGACTTGCAAGATAGGATCAAGAACTCACATATATTCATGAAAACATAATAGGTTCTGATCTGAAATCATGGCACTCGGGCCCTAGTGACAAGCATTAAGCATAGCAAAGTCATAGCAACATCAATCTCAGAACATAGTGGATACTAGGGATCAAACTCTAACAAAACTAACTCGATTACATGATAAATCTCATCCAACCCATCACCGTCCAGCAAGCCTACGATGGAATTACTCACGCACGGCGGTGAGCATCATGAGATTGGTGATGGAGGATGGTTGATGATGACGACGGCAACGGATTCCCCTCTCCGGAGCCCCGAACAAACTCTAGATCAGCCCTCCCGAGAGGTTTTAGGGCTTGGCGGCGGCTCTGTATCGTAAAACGCGATGAATCCTTCTCTCTGATTTTTTTCTCCCTGAAAGTGAATATATGGAGTTGGAGTTGAGGTCGGTGGAGCGTCAGGGGGCCCACGAGGCAGGGGGGTGTGCCCAGGGGGGGCAGGCGCGCCCTCCACCCTCGTGGACAGGTGGAGGCCCCCCGACGTGGATTCTTCTTCCAGTATTTTTAATATTTTCCAAAAATATGTTCCGTGGAGTTTCAGGTCATTCCGAGAACTTTTGTTTCTGCACATAAATAACACCATGGAAAATCTGCTGAAAACAATGTCAGTCCGGGTTAGTTCCATTCAAATGATGCAAGTTAGAGTCCAAAACAAGGGCAAAAGTGTTTGAAAAAGTAGATACAACGGAGACGTATCAACTCCCCCAAGCTTAAACCTTTGCTTGTCCTCAAGCAATTCAGTTGATAAACTGAAAGTGATAAAGAAAAACTTTTAGAAACTCTGTTTGCTCTTGTTGTTGTAAATATGTAAAGCCAGCATTCAAGTTTTTAGCAAAGATTATGAACTAACCACATTCACAATAACACTTAGGTCTCATGTTTACTCATGTCAATGACATAATCAACTAGTGAGCAATAATAATAAATCTCGGATGACAACACTTTCTCAAAACAATCATGATATGATATAACAAGATGGTATCTCGCTAGCCCTTTCTGAGACCGGAAAACGTAAATGCAGAGCACCTTTAAAGATCAAGGACTAACCAGACATTGTAATTCATGGTAAAAGAGATCCAGTCATAGTCATACCCAATATAAATTAATAGTAATGGATGCAAATGGCAGCTGTGCTCTCCAGCTGGTGCTTTTTAATAAGAGGGTGATGACTCAACATAAAAGTAAATAGATAGGCCCTTCGCAGAGGGAAGCAGGGATTTGTAGAGGTGCGAGAGCTCGATTTTTGAAATAGAGATAAATAATATTTTGAGCGGCATACTTTCATTGTCAACATAACAACCGAGAGATGGTGATATCTTCCATGCTACAGACATTATAGGCGGTTCCCAAACAGAATGGTAAAGTTTATACTCCCCCTCCACCAACAAGCATCAATCCATGGCTTGCTCGAAACAACGAGTGCCTCCAACTAAGAACAGTCCCGGGGGAGTTTTGTTTGCAGTTATTTGATTTGATTTTGCATAAAGCATGGGACTGGGCATCCCGGTGACCAGCCATTTTCTCGTGAGTGAGGAGCGGAGTCCACTCCTCTTGAGAATAACCCGCCTAGCATGGAAGATACGGACAGCCCTAGTTGATACATGAGCTATTCGAGCATACAAAACAGAATTTCATTTGAAGGTTTAGAGTTTGGCATATACAAATCTACTTGGAACGGCAGGTAGATACCGCATATAGGAAGGTATAGTGGACTCATATGGCATAACTTTGGGGTTTAAGGGATTGGATGCACAAGCAGTATTCCCGCTTAGTACAAGTGAAGGCTAGCAAAAGACCGGGAAGCGACCAACTAGAGAGCGACAACACTCATGAACATGCATTAAAATTAATAAACATTGAGTACAAGCATGAGTAGGATATAATCCACCATGAACATAAATATCGTGAAGGCTATGTTGATTTGTTTCAACTACATGTGTGAACATGTGCCAAGTCAAGTCACTTAAATCATTCAAAGGAGGATACCACCCCACTATACCACATCACAACCATTTTAATAGCATGTTGGCACGCAAGGTAAACCATTATAACTCATAGCTAATTAAGCATGGCACAAGCAACTATAATCTCTAATTGTCATTGCAAACATGTTTATTCATAATAGGCTGAATCAGGAACGATGAACTAATCATATTTAGAAAAACAAGAGAGGTCGAGTTCATACCAGCTTCTCTCATCTCAATCAGTCCATCATATATCGTCATAATTGCCTTTCACTTGCACGACCGAACGATGTGAATAATAATAATAGTGCACGTGCATTGGACTAAGCTGGAATCTGCGAGCATTCAATAAACAGGAGAAGACAATGCAATATGGGCTCTTGGTTAAATCAACAATAATGCATATAAGAGCCACTTCAACAATTTAATCATGGTCTTCTCCTATCAACCCCCAAAGAAAAGAAAAGAAATAAAACTGTTTACACGGGAAAGCTCCCAACAAGCAAAAGAGTTCGTATGCAAAAGTTATGCCCATTTTAAGAAATTCCAGAGAGATTTTGCAAATAAAGTCGAAATTCATATTTGTTAATTTTCCCAACAACTAGACCACATATCACATGGGAAACTCATTTTATTTTATTTTTTTGACATTTCCATCATTTTCTTTTATTTTTTTTAAAACTGAAAAGGCGGTCCAGGGGGGTGCATTCGGTGGAATGGGCCAAGTTACTAATGGCGCACCGTGGGGGTGGTGCGCCATTAGTAGTTCACCTAGTAATGGCGCACCTCCCCAACCGTGCGCCATTAGTAGTTTTTCAAAAAAAAATTTGAAACAAAAAAAATTTGTAACAAAATTACTAATGGCGCACCTGTGAGTGGTGCGCCATTAGTAGTTCAACTAGTAATGGCGCACCGTGGGAGTGGTGCGCCATTAGTAGTTTAAAAAATAAAAATAAAAAAAATTTGAATTTTTTTTTGAAACATAATTACTAATGGCGCACCGTGGGGTGGTGCGCCATTACTAGTTGAACTACTAATGGCGCACCATCCCACGGTGCGCCATAAGTAGTTTTGAAGAAAAAAAAAATTACTAATGGCGCACCGTGGATGTGGTGCGCCATTAGTATTTTCACACTAATGGCGCACCGACACATGGTGCGCCATTAGTATTTAGTAATGGCGCACCACATGTACAGTGCGCCATTAGTGGCCATTCTATCTATAGCCCTTTTCCTAGTAGTGTAGGGTCTACACACTTAAGGTTCGGTGACGCTAGGGTCGTAGAGGTATTAGTATGCGGAAACCCGAAAGTTGTTCGGAGTCCCGGATGAGATCCCGGACATCACGAGGAGTTCCGGAATGGTCCGGAGGTGAAGAATTATATATAGGAAGTCAAGTTTCGGCCACCGGGAAAGTTTCGGGGGTCACCGGTAGTGTACCGGGACCACCGGAAGGGTCCCGGGGGTCCACCGGGTGGGGCCACCTATCCCGGAGGGGCCCATGGGCTGAAGTGGGAAGGGAACCAGCCCCTAGTGGGCTGGGGCGCCCCCCATGGGCCTCCCCCTGCGCCTAGGGTTGGAAACCCTAGGGGTGGGGGGCGCCCCACCTGACTTGGGGGGCAAGTTTCCCCCCTGGCCGCCCCCCCCCCCTTGTAGATGGGATCCAGGCCGGCGCCCCCCTCCCAGGGGGCCTATATATAGTGGGGGGAGGGAGGGCAGCAGCATGACAGCCCCTGGCGCCTCCCTCTCCCCCTGCAACACCTCTCCCTCTCGCAGAAGCTTGGCGAAGCCCTGCCGAGACCCCGCTACTTCCACCACCACGCCGTCGTGCTGCTGGATCTCCATCAACCTCTCCTTCCCCTTGCTGGATCAAGAAGGAGGAGACGTCGCTGCTCCGTACGTGTGTTGAACGCGGAGGTGCCGTCCGTTCGGCACTCGGTCATCGGTGATTTGGATCACGGCGAGTACGACTCCATCAACCCCGTTCATTGGAACGCTTCCGGTCGCGATCTACAAGGGTATGTAGATGCACTCCTTTCCCCTCGTTGCTAGTATACTCCATAGATGGATCTTGGTGATGCGTAGAAAATTTTAAATTCTGCTACGATCCCCAACAGTGGCATCATGAGCCAGGCCTATGCGTAGTTACTATGCACGAGTAGAACACAAAGCAGTTGTGGGCGTTGATGTTGCCAATTCTTCTTGCCGTTACTAGTCTTATCTTGATTCGGCGGCATCGTGGGATGAAGCGGCCCGGACCGACCTTACACGTACTCTTACGTGAGACAGGTTCCACCGACTGACATGCACTAGTTGCATAAGGTGGCTAGCGGGTGTCTGTCTCTCCCACTTTAGTCGGATCGGATTCGATGAAAAGGGTCCTTATGAAGGGTAAATAGAAATTGGCATATCACGTTGTGGCTTTTGCGTAGGTAAGAAACGTTCTTGCTAGAAACCCATAGCAGCCACGTAAAACATGCAACAACAATTAGAGGACGTCTAACTTGTTTTTGCAGGGTATGCTATGTGATGTGATATGGCCAAAAAGGATGTGATGAATGATATATGTGATGTATGAGATTGATCATGTTCTTGTAATAGGAATCACGACTTGCATGTCGATGAGAATGACAACCGGCAGGAGCCATAGGAGTTGTCTTAATTTATTGTATGACCTGCGTGTCAATGAAAACGCCATGTAATTACTTTACTTTATTGCTAACCGTTAGCCATAGTAGTAGAAGTAATAGTTGGCGAGACAACTTCATGAAGACACAATGATGGAGATCATGATGATGGAGATCATGGTGTCATGCCGGTGACGAAGGTGATCATGCCGCGCCTCAAAGATGGAGATCAAAGGCGCAAGATGATATTGGCCATATCACGTCACTTTATGATTTGCATGTGATGTTTATCATGTTTACATCTTATTTGCTTAGAACGACGGTAGCATAAATAAGATGATCCCTCACTAAAATTTCAAGAGACGTGTTCCCCCTAACTGTGCACCGTTGCGAAGGTTCGTTGTTTCGAAGCACCACGTGATGATCGGGTGTGATAGATTCTAACGTTCGAATACAACGGGTGTTGACGAGCCTAGCATGTACAGACATGGCCTCGGAACACATGCGAAACACTTAGGTTGACTTGACGAGCCTAGCATGTACAGACATGGCCTCGGAACACAAGAGATCGAAAGGTCGAACATGAGTCGTATAGTAGATACGATCAACATGGAGATGTTCACCGATGATGACTAGTCCGTCTCACGTGATGATCGGACACGGCCTAGTTTGACTCGGATCATGTATCACTTAGATGACTAGAGGGATGTCTATCTGAGTGGGAGTTCATTAATCAGATGAACTTAATTATCATGAACATAGTCAGAAGGTCTTTGCAAATTATGTCATAGCTTGCGCTTTAGTTCTACTGGTTAAGATATGTTCCTAGAGAAAATTTAGTTGAAAGTTGGTAGTAGCAATTATGCGGACTGGGTCCGTAAACTGAGGATTGTCCTCATTGCTGCACAGAAGGCTTATGTCCTTAATGCACCGCTCGGTGTGCTGAACCTCAGCGTCGTCTGTAGATGTTGCGAAACATCTGACATACACGTTTTGATGACTACGTGATAGTTCAGTGCGTAATGCTAACGGTTTAGAATTGTGGCACCAAAGACGGTTTTTGAAACGTCGCAGAACATATGAGATGTTCCGAAGACTGAAATTGGGATTTCGGACTAGTGCCCACGTCAAGAGGTATGAGACCTCTGACAAGTTTCTTAAGCCTGCAAACTGAGGGAGAAAAGCTCAATCGTTGAGCATGTGCTCAGATTGTCTGAGTACCACAATCGCTTGAATCGAGTGGGAGTTAATCTTCCAGATGAGATAGTGATGGTTCTCCATAGTCACTGCCACCAAGCTATTAGAGCTTCGTGATGAACTATAACATATCAGGGATAGATATGATGATCCTTGAGCAACTCGCGATGTTTGACACCGCGAAAGTAGAAATCAAGAAGGAGCATCAATTGTTGATGGTTAGTAAAACCACTAGTTTCTAGAAGGGCAAGGGCAAGAAGGGATACTTCATGAAACAGCAAATCATTTGCTGCTCTAGCGAAGAATCCCAAAGTTAAACCCAAACCCGAGACTAAGTGCTCCTGTAATGAGGGGAACGGTCACTGAAGCAGAACTACCCTAGATACTTGGTAGATGAGAAGGCAGGCAAGGTCGACAGAAGTATATTGGATATACATTAAATGAATGTGTACTTTACTAGTACTCCTAGCAGCACCAGGGTATTAGATACCGGTTCGGTTGCTAAGTGTTAGTAACTCGAAATAAAAGCTGCGGAATAAACGGAGACTAGCTAAAGGTGAGATGACGATATGTGTTGGAAGTGTTTCCAAGGTTGATGTGATCAAGCATCGCATGCTCCCTCTACCATCGAGATTTGGTGTTTGCGTTGAGCATGATTGGATTATGTTTATCGCAATACGGTTATTCATTTAAGGAGAATAATGGTTACTCTGTTTATTTGAATAATACCTTCAATGGTCTTGCACCTAAAATGAATCTCGATCGTAGTGATACACATGTTCGTGCCAAAAGATATAAAATAGTAATGATAGTTCCACATACTTGTGGCACTGCCATTTGAGTCATATTGGTATAGAACGCATGAAGAAGCTCCATGTAGATGGATCTTTGGACTCACTCGTTTTTGAAAAGATTGAGACATGCGAACCATGTCTATTGGTATATATGCATGAAGAAACTCCATGCAAATGGATCGTTTGTACTCACTTGATTTTGAATCACTTGAGACATGCAAATCATACCACATGGGCAAGATGACTGAAAGGCCTCGTTTTCAGTAAGATGGAACAAGAGAGCAACTTATTGGAAGTAATACATTTTGATGTATGCAGTCCAATGAGTGCTGAGGCATGCAGTGGATATCGTTATGTTCTTACTTCACAGATGATTTGAGTAGATGCTGAGAATATTTACTTGATGAAACACAAGTCTGAATTATTGAAAGGTTCAAGTAATTTCAGAGTGAAGTTGAAGATCGTCGTGACAAGAGGATAAAATGTCTATGATATGATCATAGAGATATCTGAGTTACGAGTTTGGCACACAATTAAGACATTGTGGAAAGTGTTTCACAATTAATACCGCCTGGAACACCACAGTGTGATGGTGTGTCCGAACATCATAACTGCACCCTATTGGATATGGTGCATACCATGATGTCTCTTATCAAATTACAACTATCGTTTATGGGTTAGGCATTAGAGATAACCGCATTCACTTTAAAAGGGGCACCACGCAATTCCGTTGAGACGACACCGTTTAGAGAAACCTAAGTTGTCGTTTCTTAAAAGATTGGGGCTGCGATGCTTATGTGAAAGAGTTTCAAGCTGATAAGCTCGAACCCAAAGCGGATAAATGCATCTTCATAGAAAACCCAAAACAGTTGGGTATACCTCCTATTTCAGATCTGGAAGCAAAAGTAATTGCTTCTAGAAACGAGTCCTTTCTCGAGGAAAAGTTTCTCTCGAAAGAATTGAGTGGGAGGATGGTGGAGACTTGATGAGGTTATTGAACCATAACTTCAACTAGTGTGTAGCAGGGCACAGGAAGTTGTTCCTGTGGCACCTACACCAATTGAAGTGGAAGCTTATGATAGTGATCATGAAACTTCGGATCAAGTCACTACCAAACCTCGTAGGTCGACAAGGATATGTACTACTCCTGAGTGGTACGGTAATCCTGTCTTAGATATCATGTTGTTAGACAACAATGAACCTACGAGCTATGGAGAAGCGATGGTGGGCCCATATTCCGACAAATGGTTAGAAACCATGAAATCCGAGATAGAATCCATGTATCAGAACAAAGCATGGACTTTGGTGAACTTGCCCGATGATCGGCAAGCCATTGAGATAAATGGATCTTTAAGAAGAAGACGGACGTGGACGGTAATGTTACCGTCTATGAAGCTCGACTTGTGGCAAAGAGTATTTTCACAAGTTCAAGGAGTTGACTACGATGAGATTTTCTCATCCGTAGCGATGCTTAAGTCCGTCGGAATCATGTTAGCATTAGCTGCATTTATGAAATCTGGCAGATGGATGTCAAAACAAGTTTCCTTACCAGTTTTCGTAAGGAAAGGTTGTATGTGATACAATCAGAAAGGTTTTGTCGATCCTAAGGATGCTAAAAGGTATGCTAGCTCCAGCGATCCTTCCATGGACTAGAGCAAGCATCTCGGAGTCAGAATATACGCTTTGATGGAGTGATCAAAGTTTTTGGGTTTGTACAAAGTTTGTTAGAAACTTGTATTTACAATAAAGTGAGTGGGAGCACTACAACATTTCTGATAAGTATATGTGAATGACATATTGTTGATCCGAAATGATGTAAAATTTCTGGAAAGCATAAAGGGTTGTTTGAAAAGAGTTTTTCAAAGGAAGACCTGGATAAAGCTGCTTACATATTGGGCATCAAGATCTATAGAGATAGATCAAGACGTCTGATGATACTTTCAAAGAACGCACACCTTGACATGATTTTGAAAGAGTTCAAAATAGATCAGCAAAGAAGGAGTTCTTGGCTGTGTTGCAAGGTGTGAGTATTGAGTAAGACTCAAGACCTGACCACAGCAGAAGAGAGAGAAAGGACGAAGGTCGTCCCCTATGCTTTAGACGTAGGCTCTACAGTATGCTATGCTGTGTACCGCACATGAAGTGTGCCTTGCCATGAGTTGGTCAAGGGGTACAATAGTGATCCGGGAACGGATCACATGACAGCGGTCGAACTTGTCCTTAGTATCTAGTGGACTAAGGAATTTTCTCGATTATGGAGGTGAAAAGGAGTTCGTCGTAAAGGGTTACGTCGATGCGAACTTTGACACTAATCCGGATGACTCTGAGTAGTAAACCGGATTCGTATAGTAGAGCAGTTATTTGAAATGGCTCCAAGTAGCGCGTGGTAGCATCCACAAGATGACATAGATATTCGTAAAGCACACACGGATCTGAAAGGTTCAGACCCGTTGACTAATAACCTCTCTCACAAGCATGACATGATCAAACCAGAACTCATTGAGTGTTAATCACATAATGATGTGAACTAGATTGTTGACTCTAGTGAACTCTTTGGATGTTGGTCACATGGTGATGTGACCTGTGAGTGTTAATCACATGGTGATGTGAACTAGATTATTGACTCTAGTGCAAGTGGGAGACTGTTGGAAATATGCCCTAGAGGCAATAATAAATTGGTTATTATTATATTTCCTTGTTCATGATAATCGTTTATTGTCCATGCTAGAATTGTATTGATAGGAAACTCAGATACATGTGTGGATACATAGACAACACCATGTCCCTAGTAAGCCTCTAGTTGACTAGCTCGTTGATCAATAGATGGTTACGGTTTCCTGACCATGGACATTGGATGTCGTTGATAACGGGATCACATCATTAGGAGAATGATGTGATGGACAAGACCCAATCCTAAGCATAGCATAAAAGATCGTGTAGTTCGTTTGCTAGAGCTTTTCCAATGTCAAGTATCATTTCCTTAGACCATGAGATCGTGCAACTCCCGGATACCGTAGGAGTGCTTTGGGTGTACCAAACGTCACAACGTAACTGGGTGACTATAAAGGTGCATTACGGGTATCTCCGAAAGTGTCTGTTGGGTTGGCACGGATCGAGACTGGGATTTGTCACTCCGTATGACGGAGAGGTATCTCTGGGCCCACTCGGTAATGCATCATCATAATGAGCTCAATGTGACTAAGGAGTTAGCCACGGGATCATGCATTACGGTACGAGTAAAGTGACTTGCCGGTAACGAGATTGAACAAGGTATTGGGATACCGACGATCGAATCTCGGGCAAGTAACGTACCGATTGACAAAGGGAATTGTATACGGGATTGATTGAATCCTCGACATCGTGGTTCATCCGATGAGATCATCGTGGAACATGTGGGAGCCAACATGGGTATCCAGATCCCGCTGTTGGTTATTGACCGGAGAGGCGTCTCGGTCATGTCTGCATGTCTCCCGAACCCGTAGGGTCTACACACTTAAGGTTCGGTGACGCTAGGGTTGTAGAGATATTAGTATGCGGAAACCCGAAAGTTGTTCGGAGTCCCGGATGAGATCCCGGACGTCACGAGGAGTTCCGGAATGGTCCGGAGGTGAAGAATTATATATAGGAAGTCAAGTTTCGGCCACCGGGAAAGTTTCGGGGGTCACCGGTAGTGTACCGGGACCACCGGAAGGGTCCCGGGGGTCCACCGGGTGGGGCCACCTATCCCGGAGGGCCCCATGGGCTGAAGTGGGAAGGGAACCAGCCCCTAGTGGGCTGGGGCGCCCCCCATGGGCCTCCCCCTGCGCCTAGGGTTGGAAACCCTAGGGGTGGGGGGCGCCCCACCTGACTTGGGGGGCAAGTTTCCCCCCTGGCCGCCGCCCCCCCCCTTGTAGATGGGATCCAGGGCCGGCGCCCCCCTCCCAGGGGGCCTATATATAGTGGGGGGAGGGAGGGAAACAACATGACAGCCCCTTGCGCCTCCCTCTCCCCCTGCAACACCTCTCCCTCTCGCAGAAGCTTGGCGAAGCCCTGCCGAGACCCCGCTACTTCCACCACCACGCCGTCGTGCTGCTGGATCTCCATCAACCTCTCCTTCCCCCTTGCTGGATCAAGAAGGAGGAGACGTCGCTGCTCCGTATGTGTGTTGAACGCGGAGGTGCCGTCCGTTCAGCACTCGGTCATCGGTGATTTGGATCACGGCGAGTACGACTCCATCAACCCCGTTCATTGGAACGCTTCCGCTCGTGGTCTACAAGGGTATGTAGATGCACTCCTTTCCCCTCGTTGCTAGTATACTCCATAGATGGATCTTGGTGATGCGTAGAAATTTTTTAAATTCTGCTACGATCCCCAACAGAGGCTGCATTTCCAGGGCAGAGATAACATGGAAAGGAGGTTTTCTGTTTCAGACATCACTTTTCTGAACTTGATAGCACTTACTGAAACTGAAGGCTATGGGTTAGATGACTACATGTACTGGGTAAAAGAACAAGGGATTGGAGAGGAAGGTGTATTGCTTCTGGACAGTCAAGATGCAGTTGAAGAAATGATAGACCACTCTGATTTCACAGTGCTGAATCTCATTGTGGCCAAGGAAAATGAAGATAGAGATGTTGAATGTAACAGGGCTCACAATGTTTGTGAAGAACAAATTCCAATAGGCAGTCCAGTGGGGGGTCCTGGTTTTGTGTTAAGTCTGTCACAAGATGGAGTGGTCCACCCTCTTGAAGTTAATTTGAACACACAACAGAGCTGTAACTTGAACATTTCAGAAGCTCATGGTGGAGATGATGGACAGGCTGGTGGTGAAGAGGATGATGATATTGACAAATCATCCTCAGACTTTGAGATTGATAGGGGTGACTATAGAGAGATAAAGATGTCTTACAAGGCTTTGAAGAGAGGTGAAGAAAATATTGGAAATGAAGAAGAAACAGATGCTGTAGAAGACAGACCACAGTTTGAAGGTGACAGTGGTGTTTCAGAGTTTTGGCAGGAGGAGAAAGAGGCTGACAGTGGAGAGGAGAGAGTTGTGGCAAAAGGCAGGCCTGAGAAACTGAAGCCTATGAGAAGAGCAGCAGCAAATCCAGGTACAGTCAGCCAGAGATCCCAAAGTTTCAAGATTTTGTACCTGAAGCTGATGAATATTGCTTCCCTGGTGATGTGGGCATTTCTGACTCAGATGGGCTTTATAGACTACTAAGGGTTGGTGGTAGGTAGGCACAGGAGTAATAAACCAGCCCAGTACTAGGCCCACATTGTATACATAATGGTTTTAGGCCCAAAAATAAACTAGTACAACATTGCTAGTTTCAGGAAAACAACCTAAAGAAATAAAACAGTTCTTCACTGCATTACTTAAGATAGATAGGTTCTTAACAATACAATAACATAAGCCAGACTTAGCAAAGGTTCTCAAAGTCTACCACCACTCCAGTTATCATAACTTAAACAGTTCATATAGGACTGCACAAAATATACTCCTACCATCTTCTTGCAAGTCCTGTTATATGTGTAGGACATCTTACCTACTTAACCACCATTGTCCAAATCTTCAAGCCTCTAGTATGGCCTTGATTTGCTCAAGCTTTTCCTTGCTCCCATGGCCAGCATTCAGCAGATCAACAACTACTTTCTCAAGCTCTTTCTTCTCTTGTGCAAGAAGATCTCTGTCCACCTTGATCTCTTTCATAGCCTTTCTAGTGTTGTGAATTATGTCTGCCTGAGCCTGAACGATACACTTCTGTTCTTTTGCTAGCCTTAGCTTCTCCATCTTCATCTCCAGCTCTAGCTCTTCCTTCTTCTTCTCATATTTCTCAGCATCCATTGCTTTCTGGTAGTCAATCTTGCCAACACCATCCTGCCAGTCAAACATCTTGCTAACATCATCAACCATTTTATGATACTCAGTGCAGAGATGATCCTACTCCTTCTTCAACTTGGCAACCTCATCCTCATATGCATGCTTGTCTTGAATCCTTCCAAGGTTTTGCTCATGGAACATTTCCCACAACTTGATGAGGCGGTTCTTAAGTACATCAGGCCAGACAGGATCAACCCACTGAACTACACCACAATTCACACCTCCCTGTAGTTTGATCAGACAACACATACTTCAGAAAATGCATAAATTCAGTACTAACTTCAGTTCAAAAAGGGTATTGCTATACACGGAGGAGATGTAACCATAAATTCAGTACTAAATTCAGTTCAAACAGAGTTAATGTACAAATTCAAAAATATATGCAATTCAATACAGCATAACAAAAACCAATCAATATATCCATCCACCATGACTAACTTCATATATCCATTCAATACACTTAATCTACGCAAACAAAAACCAACACTTAGCATAACTCAATCACTTACTTTCTGCAAACTAAAAAACACCTACACATTAACTGAATCCACCCAGCATAACTGAATCCACTAGGCATAACTGATAACCAGAAAGCTTAAATGAATCACTGAATTCATATATCAAGTACAAAACCACTCTCTGCAAATAAGAACACTGACTTCAGATAACAATGAGCTACTGATTTACTAAATTACTCACCTGAACAGGGCAACCATAGAACCTCCACCCAGTGTTAGCACCTTCAAAAGCAACACACTTCCTAGGCTTCATCTGGTGCAGAGTGCACTTGGCAACTTCCTCCATGGGAGCACCACACCAGAGTGGCTCAGGGATGGTGTCAGGTGTGTCCTACATGCAGTAGAAGGTAGATCAGAACCAATGCATCAAATAGTTCCACTTGAGTCAAGCTTTGCCTTGCTCAAGGTCAGATGTACAAGGTAGATCAGATCAGACATCACACTGGCATCCATACCCTAGATCAAAACTAACAGTTAAAGTCTTTCGCTTTGAAAATTATTGGATTGATTTGCCTGGTTTTTACGATTGTGTTGCTCAAGTTTGGAACAAGTCTGTGGTCAGATCCTCGGCAGCATTAACTATTTCCTCTAAATTCAAGGCACTTCGATATGCCCTCAAGAAATGGCATCTCAATCTGTCCACAGTTAAGGCGCTCATTTCAGACTGCAACAAAGTGATTCTTTACTTTGATGGACTAGAGGAGATTAGGCCTTTGACTAGGCCAGAGTTTAATTTCAGGCGAATTGTGAAATTGCATCTGGGGGATACCTTACAGTGGCAATTTGTATATTGGAAGCAACGTTGTACTATACGAAGCATTAAAGTTGGTGAGGAAAATTTGAAATTTTTCCATGCCATGGCCACTGAAAGGTTTCGGAGAAACACAATTTCTTCAATTAAGAATGCAGCAGGTGATGTGGTCTTGGATCACCAACAACTAGCTGGCATGTTTTGGTCTGATTTTAATCAGCGTATGGGCAATGCAAAAGGAATCCGCATGGGTTTTGATCTGGACACCTTAATTGCGCGTGTTGATGGCCTTGATGATTTATCCCAGCCTTTCACAGACTCCTAGGTTGAATCTGTTATTAAGAACATGCCAACGGATCGTGCTCCTGGTCCCGATGGTTTTTCTGGCCTGTTCTTAAAGAAGTGTTGGCCAATCCTAAAGGAGGATTTCATGCAACTTGTGAAGGAGTTCTATGAGGGCAGATGCAATCTGGAATGTCTTAACACTTCATTAATTACTCTGATCCCCAAAAAGTTGAGCCCTGAAGTTGTCGGAGACTTTCGGCCCATCTCGTTGACCAACACGTGCTTGAAGTTTCTAACTAAGCTACTTGCTAACCGCCTTCAGAAAGTGATCCTCAGATGCATCCACCGCAATCAATATGGTTTTCTTCGGTGTCGTTCTATTCAAGATTGCCTGGCCTGGTGTTTTGAGTATATGCACCAATGCAAGGCCTTGAAGCGGCCCATCGTCCTCCTTAAGCTGGATTTCACGAAGGCCTTCGACACAATTGAGCATGAAGTTATTCTCAGAATTTTACAATGCAAGGGTTTTGACTCCCGTTGGACTGGATGGATCAATAGCATATTGTCTACGGGATCTTCTTCTGTGCTTCTTAACGGTGTGCCGGGCAATCATTTTGTTTGCAGAACGGGCGTGCGTCAGGGGGATCCTCTATCACCATTGCTATTTGTGATTGTGGTTGATTTATTGCAATCTGTAGTCAACGAGATGTGTTCCAGGAACATCCTTACACTGCCAATCCCAACCAGCTCCAGCGACTACCCGATTGTACAATATGCCGACGACACTTTGATTGTCCTACCTGTGATGGATGATCAGCTTATTGCTTTCAAGGAGATGCTTGACACTTTTGCGGCGTCAACTGGATTACGTGTAAACTTTAGTAAGTAATCACTCATTCCAGTCAATATGACTGATCAGGAAGGTGCTAGGGTGGCTTCTTTGCTCGGATGCGACGTTGGGTCAATGCCATTCACGTATCTAGGATTGCCAATGGGAACTTCTAGACCTACGGTCTATGATCTGCTGCCTCTGGTTGATCGTGTTGAGCGACGCTTATCTGCTTCCTCATGACTGCTAAATCAAGGAAGCCGACTACAACTTCTTCAGTCAGTGTTGTGCTCCATGCCAATATATTTCTTGTGTACCTTATCTCTTCCCAAGGGCATTTTGCAGCAATTAGAGCGAATCATGAGACAATGTCTGTGGAGAGGCAACACGGATAACCCACGCCAATCATTGGCTGCTTGGGATATAGTCTGTCGCCCTAAGATATTCGGTGGTTTGGGTGTTCTTAATTTGGGCATTCAAAATGAGGCTTTGTTACTTAAGCATCTCTTCAAGTTCTTCAATAAAGTGGACGTGCCTTGGGTATCATTAATTTGGGACACTTATTACGCATCGTCACCACCTCAAAGCACCCAGATCTGTGGCTCCTTTTGGTGGCCTGATGTCATGCGCTTATATCCCAATTTCTGCAAGCTAGATGTTCCACAAGTTCATGTTGGCGACACAATGCTTTTTTGGCTAGATTGGCAGCTGGGAAATCGTGCTGTCCTATTACATGAGTGCTTCCCAAGACTACATTCAATTGTAGTTGATGATGCAATCTCTGTCAAGGAGTTTATGGAGCAGCCTGATGCCTTGGATCATTTCCATCTGCCTCTGTCACAGGAGGCTTATTCAGAATTCACTCAGCTATAGGCCCTGCTGCCTTTGATCAATCTGGATGGTGAGAGCAAAGACATTTGGAAGTGGCCTTCGAAGTCTGGTGCTTTTATGTCAAAGATATACTATGACTCTTGCTTCTCACACCTAGTGGTTGACCCAATCTTCAAATGGATTTGGAAGTGTGCATGCACGCTCAAGTTCAAAGTGTTTGGCTGGCTTCTCTTAATGGATCATTTGAACACTAGGGATATGATGCAACGTCGACATTGGATCATCCAGGATGACACATGTGTGCTATGCAACCTGGCACAGCATGAGGATCGGACTCATCTTTTCTTTGCTTGCAATTTTAGTCAAAGGGTTTGGAACTATCTTGGGATATCTTGGTCCGTTCAACCGAACCAAACCACATATGAGATGGCTCAAATAGTTAGGAGGGATTTTGGTCATCCTTTCTTCACTGAGGTTGTCTTCACTGCTACTTGGAATATTTGGACACAAAGGAATGGGAAGATCTTCAGAAATGAGCAACCTTCTTTTAGAGCTTGGAGAAGGAACTTTATCCATGACATCTCTCTTCTGTCTCATAGAATTAGATGTAAATATAAAGATAGTTTACTGTCTTGGATAGCTAACCTTTCTTTGACCTTTTTCTTGTAAGTATCTCTTCTCTTTTATTGTAAACTTGTAAACTTGTAACTATAACTTCTTTTTAGTTATTAATAAAGGACTGTGAGGCTGTTGCCTTGCAGTATATAGTAAAAAAACTAACAGTTAACAAAACAAATCCATCCATACAAATATGCAGATCATCAACCCTCATTCCCAAATTGATTCAACCCTAACCCTAGAAAATGACATAGAGGAGGAGGATGAGGCTTACAAAGTACTCCATGTCCATCAGGTTGCCCCCCATGATGTCGTTGTCGGAGCTCTCATCCCCATCATTCCAAGAAGGCATCCCGGCCGGCGACGAGGAACGGAGGTGGTCGGCGACGATGGCGAGCTCGGCCAGGGGAAACAGAGCGAGGGGGAGAGAGTGAGAGTGAGTGAGTGCGAGGGAGATTGAGTGAGAGCCGGATCCGTCTTGACCTGGTCGGGATGGCTCGTGCGCCCTAACGGCCGTCACCCGCGCGCCGTGAGCCCTGTGGCCGTCAAAACCCTGACGGGTGGGCCCCACATGTCATAACCCCACTTAAAATGTAACCGTTCAGCCACTTGGGTTTTTTGGAACAGCCCACCACTTTTGTGGTATTTTTTGGAAAATTTAAAAAAGCGGTAGTTTTCCGGAACGATAGCCCGTAATGTGATAGTTTTTGCTATTCACTCCACTCATTTTTTTTAACCAAACAAGACCACTTTTTTCAAGGGCAAAAACTGGCATGTAGTTTGTGAAAGAAATATGCCCTAGAGGCAATAATAAAGTTGTTATTTATATTTCCTTATATCACGATAAATGTTTATTATTCATGCTAGAATTGTATTAACCGGAAACTTGATACATGTGTGAATACATAGACAAAACAGAGTGTCCCTAGTATGCCTGTACTTGACTAGCTCGTTAATCAAATATGGTTAAGTTTCCTAGCCATAGACATGTGTTGTCATTTGATGAATGGGATCACATCATTAGAGAATGATGTGATGGACAAGACCCATCCGTTAGCTTAGCACTATGATCGTTTTGTTTATTGATATTGCTTTCATCATGACTTATACATGTTCCTCTGGCTATGCGATTATGCAACTCCCGAATACCGGAGGAACACTTAGTGTGCTATCAAACGTCACAACGTAACTGGGTGATTATAAAGATGCTCTACAGGTGTCTCCGATGGTGTTTGTTTGAGTTGGCATATATCGAGATTAGGATTTGTCACTTCGATTGTCGGAGAGGTATCTCTGGGCCCTCTCGGTAATGCACATCACAATAAGCCTTGCAAGCAATGTGACTAATGAGTTAGTTGTGGGATGATACATTACGGAACGAGTAAAGAGACTTGCCGGTAACGAGATTGAACTAGGTATGGTGATACCGACGATCGAATCTCGGGCAAGTAACATACCGATGACAAAGGGAACAACGTATGTTGTTATGCGGTTTGACCGATAAAGATCTTCGTAAAATATGTAGGAACCAATATGAGCATCCAGGTTCCGCTATTGGTTATAGACCGGAGAGGTGCCTCGGTCATGTCTACATAGTTCTCGAACCCGTAGGGTCCGCACGCTTAACGTTTCGATGACGATTGGTATTATGAGTTTATGTGATTTGATGTACCGAAGGTTGTTCGGAGTCCCGGATGTGATCACGGACATGACGAGGAGTCTCGAAATGGTCGAGAAATAAAGATTGATATATTGGAAGGTTATACTGGGACACCGGAATAGTTCCGAAGTGTATCGGGTATTTTTTGGAGTACCGGGGGGTTACCAGAATTCCCCAGGGGGTTAATGGGCCTTCATGGGCCCTAGTGGAAGAGAGGAGGCAGCAGCCAGGGAGGCGCCCCCCCCCCCAAGTCCAAACCGAATTGGACTAGGGGTTTGGGGGCGCCCCCCCCCCCTTTCCTTTCTCTCCTCCTCCTCTTTCCCCCTTCTCCTTGTGGAAGTAGGAAGGGGGGGAATCCTACTTGGAGTAGGACTCCCCCCTCGGGCGCGCCTCCTCTTGGCCGGCCTCCTCCTCCCTCCCTCCTTTATATACGTGGGAGGGGGCACCCCATAGACACACAAGTTGATCATTAGCCGTGTGCGGTGCCCCCCCCCCCTCCACAGTTTTACACCTCGGTCATATCGTCGTAGTGCTTAGGTGAAGCTCTGCACCGGTAACTTCATCATCACTGTCACCACGTCGTCATGCTGATGGAACTCTCCCTCGGCCTCAGCTGGATCTACAGTTTGAGGGACGTCACCAAGTTGAACGTGTGCAGATCGCGGAGGTGCCGTGCGTTCGGTACTTGATCGGTTGGATCGCGAAGATGTTCGACTACATCAACCGCGTTACTTAGCGCTTCCGCTTTCGGTCTACAAGGGTACGTGGACACACTCTCCCTACTCGTTGCTATGCTTCTCCTAGATATATCTTGCATGATCGTAGGATTTTTTTTGAAATACTACGTTCCCCAACAGTGGCATCCGAGCCAGGTCTATGCGTAGATGTTATATGCACGAGTAGAACACAAAGAGTTGTGAGCGATAATAGTCATACTGCTTACCAGCATGTCATACTTTGATTCGGCGGTATTGTTGGATGAAGCGGCCCAGACCGACATTACATGACCACGTTCATGAGACTGGTTCTACCGCCGTGCTTCGCACACAGGTGGCTAGTGGGTGTCTGTTTCTCCAACTTTAGTTGAATCGAGTGTGACTACGCCCGGTCCTTGTTGAAGGTTAAAACAGCACACTTGACGAAAAAACGTTGTGGTTTTGATGCGTAGGTAAGAACGGTTCTTGCTAAGACCGTAGCAGCCACGTAAAACTTTCAACAACAAAGTACAGGACGTCTAACTTGTTTTTGCAGGTCTTGTTGTGATGTGATATGGTCAAGACGTGATGATATATAATTTGTTGTATGAGATGATCATGTTTTGTAACAGTTATCGGCAACTGGCAGGAGCCATATGTCAAGACGTGATCACTTAGATGATTAGAGGGATGTCTATCTAAGTGGGAGTTCTTAAGTAATATGATTAATTGAACTTTAATTTATCATGAACTTAGTCCTGATAGTATTTGCATATCTATGTTGTAGAACAATAGCTCGCGTATAGCTTCCCCGTTTTATTTATGATATGTTCCTAGAGAAAACTAAGTTGAAAGTTGATAGTAGCAATGATGCGGACTAGGTCCGTGATCTGAGGATTATCCTCATTGCTACACAGAAGTATCATGTCCTTGATGCACCACTAGGTGACCGAACTATTGCAGGAGCAGATGCAGACGTTATGAACGTTTGACAAGCTCGGTATGATGACTACTTGATAGTTTAGGGCACCATGCTTTACGACTTAGAACCGGGACTTCAAAAATGTTTTGAACAACATGGAGCATATGAGATGTTCCAAGAGTTGAAATTGGTATTTCATGCTCATGCCCATGTCGAGAGGTATGAGACCTCTGACAGTACTTTTCCTACAAGATGGAGGAGAATAGCTCAACCAGTGAGCATGTGCTCAGACTGTCTGAGTACTACAATTGCTTGAATCAAGTGGGAGTTAATCTTCCAGATAAGATAGTAATTGACAAAGTTCTCTAGTCACTATCACCAAGTTACTAGAACTTCGTGATGAACTATAATATGCAAGGGATGACGAAAGTAATTCCCGAGCTCTTCGCGATGCTGAAATCGGCGAAGGTAGAAATCAAGAAAAGGCATCAAATGTTGATGGTTGACAAGACCACTAGTTTCAAGTAAAAGGGCAAGGGAAAGAAAGGGAACTTCAAGAAGAATGGCAAGCAAGTTGCCACTCCCGTGAAAAAGCCCAAAGCTAGACCTAAGCCTAGAACTGAGTGCTTCTACTGCAAAGAAAATGGTCACTGGAAGCGGAACTACCCCAAATACTTGGCGGATAAGAAGGATGACAAAGTGAATAAAAGTATATTTGATATACATGTTATTGATGTGTACTTTACTAGTGTTTATAGCAACCCCTTGGTATTTAATACTAGTTCAGTTGCTAAGAGTAGTAACTCGAAACGGGAGTTGCAAAATAAACAAAGACTAGTTAAGGGCGAGGTGATGATGTGTGTTGGAAGTGATTCCAAGGTTGATAAGATCACCATCGCACAGTCCCTTTACCTTCGGGATTAGTGTTCAACCTAAAATAAATTTTATTTGGTGTTTGCGTTGAGCATGAATATGATTGGATCATGTTTATTGCAATACGGTTATTCATTTAAGTCAAAGAATAATTGTTGTTCTATTTACATGAATAAAACCTTCTATGGTCATACACTCAATATAAATGGTTTATTGAATCTCGATCTTAGTGATACACATATTAAAATATTGAAGCCAATGGATGCAAAGTTAATAATGATAGTGCAAATTATATGTGGCACTGCCGTTTAGGTCATATTGGTGTAAAGCGCATGAAGAAACTCCATGTTGATGGACTTTTGGAATCACTTGATTATGAATCACTTGATGCTTGCGGACCATGCCTCATGGGCAAGATGACTAAAGACTCCATTCTCTAGAACAATGGAGCGAGCAATTGACTTATTGGAAATAATACATACTGATGTATGTGGTCCGATGAGTGTTGAGGCTCGCGGCAAGTATCGTTATTTTCTAACCTTCACAGATGATTTGAGCAGATATGGATATATCTACTTGATGAAACATAAGTTTGAAACATTTGAAAAGTTCAAAGAATTTCAGAGTCAAGTGGAAATCATCGTAACAAGAAATTAAAGTTTCTACGATCTGATCGTGAAGGTGAATATTTGAGTTACGAGTTTGGTCTTCATTTGAAACAATGTGGAATAGTTTCGCAATTCACGCCACCTGGAACACCACAGCGTAATGGTGTGTCCGAACGTCGTAACCACACTTTATTAGATATGGTGCGATTTATGATGTCTCTTGCCGATTGACCACTATCGTTTTGGGGTTATGCATTAGAGACAGCTGCATTCACGTTAAATAGGGCACCATCTAAATCCGTTGAGACGACAACGTATAGACTATGGTTTGGAAATAAACCTAAGCTGTCGTTTCTTAAAGTTTTGGGCTACGATACTTATGTGAGAAAGCTTTAACCTGATAAAGATCTTCGTAGAATATGTAGGAACCAATATGAGCATCCAGGTTCCAATATTGGTTATTCACCGGAGAGGTGTCTCGGTCATGTCTACATAGTTCTCGAACCCGTAGGGTCCGCATGCTTAACGTTCGATGACGATTGGTATTATGAGTTTATGTGATTTGATGTACCGAAGGTTGTTCGGAGTCCCGGATGTGATCACGGACATGACGAGGAGTCTCAAAATGGTCGAGACATAAAGATTGATATATTGGAAGGTTATATTCGGACATCGGAATAGTTCCGAAGTGTATCGGGTATTTTCCGGAGTACTGGGGGGTTACCGGAAAATCACCGGGGGGTTAATGGGCCTTCATGGGCCCTAGTGGAAGAGAGGAGGCAGTAGCCAGGGAGCCCCCCCCCCCCCCGCCCAAGCCCAAACCGAATTGGACTAGGGTTTGGGGGGCGCCCCCCCCCCCTTTCCTTTCTCTCCTCCCCCTCTTTCCCCCTTCTCCTTGTCGAAGTAGGAATGGGGGGGGTGAATCCTACTTGGAGTAGGACTCCCCCCCCCCCCGTGGGCGCGCTTCCTCTGGCCAGCCTCTTCCTCCCTCCCTCCTTTATATACGTGGGAGGGGGGCACCCCATAGACACACAAGTTGACCTTTAGCTGTGTGCGGTGCCCCCCTCCACAGTTTTACACCTCGGTCATATCGTCGTAGTACTCAGGCGAAGCTCCGCGCCGGTAACTTCATCATCACCGTCACCACGCCGTCGTGATGACGGAACTCTCCCTCGGCCTCAGCTGGATCTAGAGTTCGAGGGACGTCATCGAGCTGAACGTGTATAGATCGCGGAGGTGCCGTGCGTTCGGTACTTGATCGGTTGGATCACGAAGACGTTTGACTACATCAACCGCGTTACTTAACGCTTCCGCTTTCGGTCTACGAGGGTACGTGGACACACTCTCGCCGCTCGTTGCTATGCTTCTCCTAGATAGATCTTGCGTGATCGTAGGATTTTTTTTGAAATACTACATACCCCAACAGTTTGAAGACATGTTCATGTTCGTTGTGGACTGAACTGTTGCGATATTTTGTTAGCACTCAGGCTGCCAATTAACAATGTCATTCCATAGGTCAAGCATCTAAGTGCGACGCCTTCTAAGTGGAATGCTAAATTTATAGTCCAAACACAGAAAACACTCCATGATATGACAGTGTAGTGTTACTTTTGAGATGTCAAAAAGCACATTAACTGGTATATAATCCAACAAAGAATCTTTTCAAAGCCACTATGTTTCAAATTTACGGTTTGGCTTTTTATCAGGTACCTGTTTTTTATTACCTAAGTGTAACACACTAAATAGTTATAGGGCACGACGTGCATGCATGCTTGCGGCCACACAGCCATGCAACATGTAGTCAAACTATTTCGAAAAAAGACATGCATACAGTGCACATTTCTCTGGTCATGCACTGACTAATGGCCGGGATCCGGGAGTATTAACTATTAATTGATAAATTAATTAGACAAAGTAATTGAGATGTTGTGGTAGTAAGTAAAATTTAAAGGACTTGTTTTCCATGTATGTCTTTCCTATCATATTTCTTTTTCTCTGTTAGCGATTTTGCTATTTGATAGGCAGCTGATTTTTTTTGTATTTCCTAAAACACAATCGCCTATGTTTGGCAAAAACGTAATCGATTTCTCGAGTATCTTTTTTTTGAGACAATTAACGAAGCTTTTATTAAACCGCCACCACATTTACAGGGACGAACTAAAGTTCACCAGGGTTGCCTAACCAGACATGGCGGCCGACCCCCAGTTTCAAAGCATGCTTCGTTAGATTGTGAGCCTCGAAATTCGAGCTCCTAAATTCATGCACAATATTGCATGATTGAAAACTACGAGTGTAATCTATGATCTCATGTATAGTAGCACCATAATTAGGGCTACTCTTCTGACTGATGTCATTTACAATACCTTTGCAATCAGTTGCAACATGAATCACATGCAGGTGGAGATCTTGTGCGAGTGCCATTGATTTCCGGACTGCCAACACTTCTAGGGTTGCTGGGTCAGAGATACTCTTGAACACAATTGCTGATGCTCCCAGATAAGCTCCCTCCCGGTTCCTACAGACTGCAGCAACCGCCCCAAAGCTCAATCTCCACCTAGTAGCCGCATCAACATTCACTTTCATCATGCGAGGAGGGGGTTGGATCCACTGTGACGGTCGCACGGGTGCCGAGCTCACTGCAACACTTTCGGGTTTCTTCACTATTTCAATATCATTCAAAAATGAGTTGACAAAGCAGTGGGTCGAGAACGGGCTCTGAAATATGTCCTCATAGACGGCCTGTCTTCTTGCTGCCCAAATAGCCCATAGTGTGACTGTGATACGGACAAATAGATCGCTCGTCAAGGCCTTCCTCATAGCGAATAGCCAGTCCCGTACATTATCGCTCTCAAAACGACTCATCTGGTCCAGAATCGCCTCATCTGCCAACGCCCAAACACTGCGTGCCATCGAGCAGTTCAACAACGCATGTCTCCACGAATCCCTCGCCCCACATAATGCACATGCCGGCGATGTTGCCATGTTTCTATGCTGCAATACATCTACTGTTGGAATGGAGCTTCGAGCAAGCCGCCACAAGAACAACTTGATTTTTGAAGGTACTTCAGTCTTCCATAGATCCTTCCATTCACTGCCAGCGTTGTCCGCAACCGAGGTACCGTCCTGTTCCTCAATCCAGTTCTCCCTCGTGGTCTTCGTGTGGATGATAAGCCTGTATGCAGATTTCATAGAGAAAGAACCACTCCTCTCTCCGCTCCAGGCCCAAAAGTCATCTATATTCCGTTTACACAATGGGATTGCTAGGATTCCATGTACACACACTACTAGGAAAAGGCCTACTAATGGCGCACCTAATTTGGCCATTAATGGCGCATTAGTGGTGCGCCATTAGTAGCACGCCATTAGTATATTTTACTAATGGCGCACCACTGGTGCGCCATTAGTATCTGGTATACTAATGGCGCACCCCAGATGCGCCATTAGTATATACAATAGTGCGCCATTAGTATGCCTCCCAGGGGGCCATCTATACCCAGGTGCTTTGGCATACTAATGGCGCACAACAACTGGATGCGCCATTAGTAACTTCGGCATACTAATGGCGCACTGTTTAGTGATGCGCCATTAGTATCCTCTGGCATACTAATGGCGCACTATGATGTGATGCGCCATTAGTATGAATATTAGGTTTTTTTATTTTTTTATTTTCTGTTTTTTGCACAGGTTACAAAATGTATAATTGGACAAAATATAGACAGCACACATCAACAACAGATTCATCGAATACAATAGAAGATTAGTCTCTGAATACAATTCATCATTTTAGTCTCCGAATACAATTCATCATATTAGTCTCCGAATTGAAAAGACCGAACAAAGATAGAACATTATATTACAAGTCTCGAGACCGCGAGTTTGTCTTCACATTACAAGTCGATATCGATCATCTAAACTACCATCACATAGAAGAGAGCTGCGGTCATCACGATGAGCATCATCACGATGAAACTCGTCTTCATCCGGTTCCTCCAACGCTCCCTCCCCTCTCCCGCTAGATAGCGGGCGTATCTAGATTCGGCCTCGGCCCTAGTGGCGTACCCTTTGTAACTGTTACCGCTGAATCGGTGAACCTGTCTCCGACACTCCTCCCAGTCGTCGTAGACTCCGGGAACCTTACCCTTGTACACGACATACCACGGCATCGCTATGCAGTAGCCAAACGAAACGTTAGTACCAATTCACAGACAATACATAAGCAATATATAAGTATGCAACAGAACGATCGGAAGAGAAAAGCAAGACATTAATAGCATCGATTACATCTAAGTTGAAGGACTCTCGAAACCAAAGAGACATACTACAAGTTCATTAAAGTTTAATTACAACATGAGCCAATCGATGTTTCAGAACTAGACACAGCATCACTGCTTTCGACTCGACTCAAGGGACCGGAGCGTGGATGAAGCCGCCGTCTATCGTGGGAGTCATGAAACAACGGGCGTTGTCAGCCTGCATTTGTAGGATTGTGTCGATGTCACTGTTGGACGGTTGATTTCTGAGGTAGAACTGCCCCGAGGTACGAAGGACATCTTGATGGATGATTTCCGCAAACTCCGACTGGATGCGAAAGAATTCTTGTCTGATGTCCGCGTCCTGGATTGCCGACACGCTCGCGGCCCAATCTTTGAGTCTACTCGGTAGCAGTAGTTGATGATGGTCCCGTACGATCGCCCGCATGTGATGGATGGCGTAGTAGGCACCCTTCTGACCGCCAGGCGGCTGCTTGACGCAGCAGAACGTCGTATTGTGGGAGAACACGTGCTTGCCGTACTTACGAATAGGCCTGGTGAAGGTGCCTCCAGATTTGACGTAGCCGGGGAGAACATCATCAAGAACCTTCTTGACATTTGTGTAGTCTACGTTCGACTGACGGTCCGGGTCGAAATACGTGGCCATGGAATATTTGGGGCTTAGGAGGATGAGCGTGCAATGTGTGTCACTGCAGAAAACACGGAATGTTAAAAGAAAAACGATCGAAATCTAAGAATTCATATGTTACGGGGCGGTTGAGGGGAGGACTTACTCGGGAAAGTAAGGCACGAGGAAGTTGTCCTTATCTTGGTTTGCCAGAATGACGCCTTCGAGGTAAGAACTCGCGACTTGCCGGTCCCCAGCGCTGCCCAAGATCTTGGCACGCATGTAGAAGGGGTCGACTATCACGATGTCCGGGGTCTTGTCGCGAATGATCCGCATCTCCATACTCAGCGAAAATAGCCGAACGAAGGTGTAGTGCAGCGGATGAAGGTTCAACATAGCGTGGATGTCATCAAACCGCAGGACGATCGTACCCCCGATGGAGTTATCCACAAAGCCCTTGCCCTCTGGCACCTTGGCCGCGAAAACCGGGTATGCCACATCCTTCTCTCGGAGACGCCGCTTCTCCAAAGAAAGAACACTGTCATGCAGACTCCGCATAGCACCGGTTGCAGCATCGAGCATATTTCTCGGTAGCATCGGCCTACCCGCCACATGCACCCTCCTCGAGATATCCGCAGTTGAAGGTGGCCCGTCCTGAGCACGGATCGTACTCGGTGCCGGCTGGCCCGCACCCTTGTTAGTCTTTCTTTTGCGTGCCTTCTTCTTGATCTCCTGTAATGGGACCGAGTTCTGCTCACAGACCGCCTTCTTGAGTGTGTTGGGGCTGATCATATTTCGCACCTCGCCTATCTGAGGCTCGGTGAAGTCGGCAGCTAGAGGCGTCTCCTGAGAGCTGAACTGCAGACGACGCCTGTTGCAACTTGGCTTCTCCGCGGTACCAGCTAGATCGCACACGTCTTTTGTTGGGTTGGGTTCTTGAGAAGGAGGCCCCATGAAGTCGCCACCGTCCCCATGATCGGCAAAGTACTGATCGACGTTGGCAAATGTATCGTCGTCGTCGTCGTTCTGATCCTGTGCCATATGCATGTTTGGATCCAGTGGCATAGGGATGTCCGGCACCGTTGCGGCGGTCTTGCCATGGGGCCGACTTGGCGCCGGCACGACTGGCGGTGTTGTCTTTGGGGTGGTGTCCCCCGCCCCCAAACGAATCTGGCTCTTCGGCCAAAGCAGGGGCCAGCTCAGGCAGGCGCTGAGGTTCATCACGTCATCATCGTCGGCCCCGATGGGTCGAATCGGAGGTAACACCTCGTCGCAGCCTGGCAGCACCCGAACCAGTTGAACCCTAAACAAGTTGGGTGGCATCTGGGTACCGTGGAACAAGGGGTTGCCCGGTTGAACGATTTTGCCCTTGGCGACATCGACCAACTCGTTGTTCACGAAGTGCAGGAGAGTGCACGGAACGTCGGCGGCGCCCTGCGAAAACATGTAGGGCGTTAGGGATGCCCAGTCAAAGGCAAGGAGATGAAGTCCTCGGCCGAGAGAGGCTTAATTAGTTACCGTGATGATGGCGTCGAGCTCGGCTAATGTCGAGGCACCGCCAACGGCGGGCGTGCAGTTGACGGAGGGGCCGCTTGCTGCAGAGGTGCCGGCCGGCGTACACCCGGGTGCATTAAGCTCCCGTGCCGGCGTCGGAGACACCAATGCCGGCTCCGCCGGAGACACCAATGGCCCCGCCATCGCGTTCTGCGAGTTGCTGGCCGTGAAGCTAGGAATCGGGGGCGGCCCCTGTTGGCCGCCCGCAATCCACGCACTAATCCCCTGGATCAAGGTAGGCACAATGGCGGTGATCGTCGCTCCGAGTTGTTGTTGCACTTGCTCTTGGACAATCTCCGGAATCCGCGCCACCTGTGCCCTGAGTTCTTGAACCTCGCGCGCCTGGCTTTCCGAGCTGGTCTTTTTCTCCTTTCGCCCAGCAGTGTCATAGTATGACGACCATTTTGTCGACAAGCCTTTGCCGGCCACACGACCAGCTGACGTCGGCTTACTGAGCTTATCCTTGTTCTTCATTACATTCAACGCCCTATTTAGAGTGGTGTCCCAAGGGTTGCTCTTAGTCGACCCCGCGCTACTGCTTTCAGTCGCCTGCGGAAGGAATGTGAACCATTTAGAAATTTGGCTTCATTAATTAGAATGCAACCATATGGAGCTAATTACGAGGGGGTGTATTCCTTACCAGAACAAGCTCAAGCGCCCTGGTCTTCGGATCCGTGGTAAGCTCCTTTGTTTTCGGGTCCTTCTTGTACCGGGCCCTGACAAAGTTCCTGGTCTGCTTGTCACCGTATTTATCGAAGAGGGGCGGTAGGCCTTGCTCGGCACGGTCCGCCTCCTCCTTGTCCCATATAGGCTCCGCCACTCTGTAACCGCCGGGACCGAGTGTGTGTTCCCCTAAGTTCAGCTCCCGCATTTCTTTCCCCCACTTACTTGATTCGGAGTTTGCGGTGCTCGAGCAATTGATCTTGAAGTCGTTGTAGTCATCTTCGGTGATCGAAGGATTTTTCTCCTTGATCTTCTCATAACTCTCACCTTTCTCGATCATTCTCTTCACATTGCTTTTCCAAGTAGACAGGGCCTTGCTCATCTTCGTGAGGGCAGCATTGTTCACTTTATTCCCTTTGAGGCTTGTGTTTTCAAATTCAGCGGGGAACTTGTATCGTTCGTGCAGCTTCGTGAAGAGGAGGTTGCGCAAATTCCCTCGGTCAGGATGCCTCAGGTTCTCGGTGTTGATCGAGACGGTGCTCCGGAGAATGCACCCGAGCTGAAGCGAGTACCCCTTGACTATTCGTTCGGGCGCCGTTGGATTCCCGTCGGAGTCCACTTCAGTAACTTCCTCCTTGAGGGTGCGGAGCACGGTCGGGCGCCGGTCCTTCCGTTGCCTCTTCGGTTGGCTGCCATCTGTGCGTGCGCCGCCATCATCAGTGGTGGCATCCTCGGCGGCACCATCAGTGGTGGCATCAGTGGGGTCATCCTCGGCGGTACCATCAGTGGTCTCAGGATCGGTGGGGAAGGCGGCGTCCTCATACAAGTGAGGTTGTTCCTCCATCTCCTGGGACAGCTTCCAGAATGGCTTGACGCTCGAACCCCCGGCCTCATCGTTGTTGGCCATGTTTCTCTCTAAATAGGAACAAAGTTTGGTCAAAAAGTTGGTTATTGTCAAGGAACAAGATCATGGTCTCATCATTTAGGGTTTGTCGACACCGAGGCATCCTAAAAGCTAAGCTTTTATCATTGAGGGTTTTTCGACGCCGAGGCACCCTAAAAGCCTAAGCTTTCATCATTTCGGTTTTTATCGACACCGAGGCACCCTAAAAGCCATGCATTAGTCACAAGTACGCCGGGGCACTTGATCCTACTTAATTAACTACTAAGATACCCCGGCCCATGCATTAGTCACAAGTACCCCATATGTCCTATTTTTAGCAAAGTCATGCTAAAATTCACGGAAAATTTCAGCATGACCTTTGCTGAAAATAGGACATATGGAGTACCCGAATTTGCCGGAACGGAAGTTAATCGACATTCCGGCAAACTCAAGGGCCTCTCGGGTGGACAAGGCAAAAAAGGCCTCCATCACAACATGGAAAATACATTGGCATGTGAAGAGGTGAAACAATATATGCATCTCCAAGCAGTATCATTCAACATTTTGGACAAAACACTACACTTGAAAACTCCCCAACCACAATGAATAAGTGTAATGAGCTGAATATGCATGCACGCTCCGCCTTTCGTATTGGGATTTGTCACTAAAAAGACGCAGAGTTTGAAATTTGAACCAAGTAAAGCAAAGAGGGAACCAATCATATATACTTGCTAGCTCGCCAATATGAATACTCTACTTCAAGATAGTTGGCCAATATGATCATTCCAGGTAACTTAGTTCCATTTTTTTTCTCAATGTCTATTTAATAACATCTCAGAGAAAGAACACTTGACATGGTATTTTTTTGAACTGCGGATTATTCTAAGTACAGCCAAAGACAGCCCAAAGAACTAGGCCACCACCCTAACCATCCTATACAACTAGGCCACCACCCTAACCATCATTTTTCTTTTCTATACATCTTCTTGACCATCTACTACAATTGATACATCCTATCAAGAATGGTACACATCACCATATATTGCAAAGATGTACTGGTCAGCAGCAATTTTAACAAGATGTACTGGACAGCAGCAAATTGAGCAAAAAAATGTACTGGACAGCAGTATATACAGGGGGAGAGGAAGAGGGGTTGGTACCTTGGGAGAGGAGGGTGTGCTTGGCTCTGCCGCCGTGCCTGAGTAGCAAGCACCTACGCCCCTGCCTTGTTCCACTTGTATCCTGCAGATCGAGAGAGGATGAGATGAATCAGATCAGTTGCTCATGCTTTTTACAAATTGTAGCTACTGTTTTTTATACCTAAACAAAATTGCCCTAGCTATATTTGCTACTGTTTTTATACCTAATTTTTTGCTACTGTTTTTTAATTTGCTACTGCTTTTTTTTATTTGCTACTGTTTTTATACCTAAACAAAATTTCCCTAGCTATATTTGCTACTCTTTTTTATTTGCTACTGTTTTTATACCTAATTTTTTTGCTACTGTTTTTAAAATTGCTACTATTCTTTTAAAGTTGCTACTGTTTTTTATACCTAAACAAAATGGTGCTAGATTTGGGGTTTGAATCGGAGGATTGTTTGGAGTGAGTGAGATGTGGGAGCATATTTGAAGGTGATGGGGTGGAAGAAAGGAAGCAGGGGAGGGGTGGGGAGTGAGTCCTTCCTTTCTTGGTGGTAGAGCAACAGCCAGCCAGACCACCTATACCAAAGCTAACCACACCACACACATACACACATACAAATATATTCTCTGACTCCCCTTGCACAACACAAAGATAGATAGATACTCCTAGATTAGATTATTTCCATGGTGATGATGCTTATGCTGATGCTGATGATGCAGAGAGAGAGAGGGACAGAGACAGAGAAGAATATGAAGAGGAGGAGGAGGAAGAAGATCACAGCTCCCTTTACGTGAGCACAATGCCTACTGGAGAGGAGAGGAGTAGCAGTACCCCACACCTTTTCCTGCTCCCCTGTTTGCTTGCTTGCCACTTTACACTCGTTTGCATTGCACTACACACTCATCCTCTGCTTGCTCATCACCAACACCCCACTCTTCACATTGCTAGCTACCTGATCATCATCATCACACTCTCCACTCTCCAAATGCAATTCCAAGTGCAATGTGGTAGTACTACTACCACTATTCAGCAATTCAAAATCAAAATCAAAATCTTGCAAAGGGGAATCATCAAATCAAATTAACTGTTGGCAGCATAAGAACAGGGCAACACTGCTTTGCTTCATCTAAAATTCTTGGCAGCTACCCTTCATGATTTTCCTCTTTAACATTCATATATATATACATATTCATAACCAGTTTCAGTCAGTGTCTTGCACAAAGTCATGATTATTTTTACCGGGAAAATGCATCCTACTACCGGGTGTAGCTACACCCATTTTCAGTCAGTGTCTTGCACAAAGTCATGATTATTTTTCTTCATGCAGTAAACGCCTAGACCACATAAAGTGGTCAGATGTTAGGTGAAGCATCAAAATTCAATATAACTAGTTCTGGACATGGACAAGGGCTTCATTTGATCTTTTGTTGCTCTGAAGCCATATTTTCCCTGTGTGTCTCTTTGTGCAGGTACTTGAAAAAAAATACACAACTTGATGATGTGCTCAATTTTGACTTAAGTAGAATAAAAGAGCTTGCTAACATATATAAGAGTGCAAAGAAGATTGGTTGTATTTTTTCACTATAGTAGCTACTACAGATTTTTATGATGGTTCATTTTCACCAATATCTAGCTGCACTTCAACAGTAGACTATGTGATAATTTGTAAGAGTTTACAGCAACTGGGCAACAGACGGTTCCAAAAAAAGTGCACTACAGGGTTACTGAAACAAATTTATGCTGCATTATGGAAGTAATCTGTGTGGGGAGCAATTGCAGGCGCGTTTGGATAAGGCATGATGCATCCAATTGACTGCCAGAATACAAAGCTTCAGAGTCAAACCCTACACCCTAAAATTTACAAAGGGGAAGGAGGAGGCCGGAGGGGGAGGGAGAGGTGGGGGCAGTACCTGAGGAGGCGGAGGAGGCCGGAGGGGACAAGGAGGAGGTCGGAGCGGCGCGGCGGTGGCGCGGACGAGGAGGAGGGCGAGGACGAGGACGACGGGGCGGCGGCGTCGGGAGAGGAGAGGGGAAGGGGATCGAGGGCGACGTCGAGGGGCGAGGAGGAGGTCGGGGCAGCGGCGTCGGGAGAGGAGAGGGGAAGGGGCAGCGGCGTCGGGGCGTCGGGGCGGAGACGAGGACGACGGGGCGGCGTCGAGGCGGCGGGGCAGCGGCGTCGGGAGAGGAGAGGGGAAGGGGATCGAGGGCGAGGGCGAGGGAGAGAGAGGGGATAGGTTTGGGCCGGGGATAGGCGAGGGCGAGGGCACAATACTAATGGCGCACCACCCCTCGGTGCGCCATAAGTACATCCATACTAATGGCGCACCTCACCCTGGTGCGCCATTAGTATTTTTTTTGATTTCTGCTCGAGCCAACAGGTTATCTTCCACCTGACCTGGTCCACACCAAGTTCCCTCTACTAGCTCGACTGGTCAGCAGCCAGTTCTCACACCAGGAGGTCCTGGGTTCGATTCCCAGGCTCCACAATTTTTTTTATGCATTTAAAATGCTGTTTGATATTTATTTGTGTTTAAATA
Source organism: Triticum aestivum (assembly GCF_018294505.1). Taxonomy (NCBI): domain Eukaryota; kingdom Viridiplantae; phylum Streptophyta; class Magnoliopsida; order Poales; family Poaceae; genus Triticum; species Triticum aestivum. Next base: position 619,889,333 of record NC_057814.1, read on the forward strand.
TGTTCAAACTTGTTTAAATCATAACAGTAATATTTTTTTATAAGACAGTAATAATTATTTAAAAAATATCATCAAACAGTAATGCCGGTGGAGCGGGGGAGGGTGCGCGGGGTGCGGGGGGCCGGTGGACCGGGGGGTGCTCGGCGGCGAGGGGGACCGGATCTGGCGAGGTGGGATAGCGATCGAGATGGAGGGGGATCGAGATCGAGTGTCCATGAAATTTAAAAATATTCATGATAGTTCAAAAAGTGCCCATGAAATACAATCGAGAAATGAAGGCTACGATTTAAATACAATCGATCTTAGCTAGCTATCTGTTCACAATCTTCTTGCCCTTCTTTTTCGCAAATGGAGTTCTTCTGTGGAACGGACGTCCTTTAGGTAGGGTGGTCCTGCTTCTTCTTGTGGTGTATGCTGCTACTTCATCATCGTCGTCATGTTCGATTCTCGGGTCGCCGTACTTGTCGAAGTCTTGCTCATTGGCTACTCCATCCATTCCGATGATCTTCCTTTTGCCTCTCCTCACGACAACACGACTGGGCTTTGACGGGTCGGTAATGAAGAAGCATTGGTCCACTTGGGAAGCCAGTACCCATGGCTCATTTTTCGCGGTGACGTTTGCGCCTGCGGTCTTGGATTTGGCTTCGGGTATAACCATGGTGGTGAAATACCGGTCTTCTTTTAGGACGCTCTTGGCCCATCTGACACGGAACATCGGGACCTTCTCTCCAGCGTAGCTCAGCTCCCAGATCTCCTCGATCCTTCCGTAGTATCTGTCCTTGTCGTTACCGGTGTAGGATTCCATCGTTACCCCGGAGTTCTGATAACCATCGCTCTTCATGTCCTTGGCCTCGGTGTAGAATGTGTAGCCGTTGATATCGTACGCCTCATAGGTCATCAGGTTGTGCTCGGCGCCCTGTGACAAGGCGAATATGAGTTGTTCTTCCGCGGAAGAATCCTCATGTAAAGGGTACGACAGAAGCTTCTGCTTGAACCAACGCGTGAAACATGAGTTGTGCTCTTTGAGTATATCTCCGTCCGTCCTCTGTTGGCCTCGGTCATTGTACGTCTTCTTAATAAAGGTTTTGTGCTCTACCACCCAAGGATCGACCACGTCTATGTGTTGTAGCGCGACTAGGTTTGCTCTTTCAAAGTCGGCGAGTCGACCCTCGAAGTCGACATGCATTTCGCGGCGACCCTCACGGTGACCCCATCCAGCGAGCCTGCCGAGGTGCCTGTTGACGGGCAGACCAACGGGGTTCTCGATGCCTAGATAATTCGTGCAGTAGGAGATGCACTCTTCGGTCAGAAAGCCCCTGGCTATGCTTCCCTCTGGACGTGACATGTTGCGAACGTATCCTTTGATGACACCATTCATCCTTTCGAACGGCATCATGCTGTGCAGGAACGTCGGCCCGAGTTGGATGATATCGTCCACGATATGGACCAGCAGATGCACCATAACGTCGAAGAATGCGGGCGGGAAGTACATCTCAAGCTCGCATAGTATCACCACGATCTCTTCCTGTAGCCTTCTGAGTTGCCTCACGCCAACAGACTTCCGAGAGATGACGTCGAAAAAGTTGCATAGGCCAAATAGCGTTTCACGGACGTGCGCGTCCATGATCCCACGGATTGCAACTGGAAGTATCTGCGTCATCAGCACGTGACAGTCGTGAGACTTCATCCCGCTGAACTTCAGCTTCGCTAGGTCTAGGTATCTGCTTATCTTCCCCGCGTAACCGTAAGGAAGTTTTACTCCTACGAGGCAGGTGAAAAACTGCTCGATCTCCTCCTGACTTAGAGTGAAGCACGCGGGAGGGTAGTCATTTCCGGTCTTCTTGGCCTTTTTGCCTTTGCGACGACTTTCCGTGTCCTGCTTCGCCTCATCATCATCATCATATATAGCGTGAAGCTCCTGCCTGATGCCCATTGATTTCAAGTCTGCCCTTGCTTTCGGCCCATCTTTGGTCCTCTCTGGCATGTTGAGCAGGGTACCAAGCAGACTCTCGCACACGTTCTTCGTGATATGCATGACATCAAGGCTGTGAGGCACACGGTGGATCTTCCAGTACGGCAAGTCCCAGAAAACAGACCTCGTTTTCCATACCTTCAGCAGCGGCTCTGGCGCCTTTCGCTTCTTTCCCGGCTCTGGCGCCTTTTGCTTCTTTCCCGGCAGTGGGCAGTCTTTCCAATTTTTCAACAGCTCGTCTATTTCCTCGCCGCTCCTCGTACGCGGGCGTCCTCGGGGTTCGGTTTCACCATCGAATAGATCCTTGCGTTTTCTCCACGGGTCATCGTCGCGAAGCCACCTTCGATGTCCCATGAACACGGTTTTCGAAGACCCGGGATCTCTATCTAGCTGGCGATACGTTGTGTCATCCATGCACCTGACGCATCCAGAAAATCCGTGGACCACCTGCCCCGCGACATATCCGTAACCGAGATAGTCGTGCACCGTCGTGAGCAGCGCGGCTCTCATAGGGAAATATTCTTTCTCTGCGGCGTCCCACGTATTGGCTGGCGTTTTCCACATCGTGTCAAGCTCCTCTTTCAGCAGCCCCAGATACAGATTGATGTCGTTCCCTGGTTGTTTCGGTCCTTCGATTAGCATACTCATGTGAATGTACTTCCTCTTCATGCACAACCAGGGGGGAAGGTTGTACATCCACACAAACACAGGCCAGGTGCTATGTGTGCTTCTCTGGCTGCCAAACGGATTGACTCCATCGGTGCTCGCGCCCAGCACGATGTTCCTTGGATCGTTCCCAAATTCTAGGTCTTCGAAGTTCAACGCTTGCCACTGGCTCGCATCCTTAGGGTGACTCAGCATCTTGTCTTTTTTATCTATCTCCGGATCATTTGCGTCATCTTCTCGCTTCTTCTCCTCCCTATCCGCGTGCCAACGCAGGAGCTTTGCTACCTTAGGGTCCGCGAAATACCGCTGCAGACGAGGAGTGATCGGAAAGTACCACACCACTTTTCGAGGAGCTTTCTTCCTCTTCTTGTATCGAGTGACGCCGCACACCGGACATATGGTAGACTCCGCGTGCTCGTCCCGATAAATGATGCAATTGTTCATGCACACATGGTATTTCACGTGCGGTAAATCCAGAGGACACACGATTTTCTTCGCCTCCTCCAAACTGGTCGGGCACTTGTTCCCCTTGGGAAGACGTTCGTGCCAGAATGACATGTTCTCGTCGAAGCATGCGTCGGTCATTTTGTGTTTTACCTTCATCTCCAGAGCCATGAGCGTTACTTTCAGGCGGGTATCCTCGGGCCTGCATCCTTCATACAATGGAGTAACCGCGTCTAACTCAAGTTGATCCATCTTGGCTTTCTCTCGGGCGGCAGCTCTTGCGTTATCCGTCTGCTTGAGAAGCAGCTCTTGAATATGAGGGTCCTGCACCCAGCCCATCGATGGTCCAGCGTCGTCTGCTCCGCCGGCATCATCATCTTCATGATCATGCCCGTCGTCTGCTCCGGCATCTTCCTCATCATCATGTCCTGCATCTTCTACATGATGACTGTGTACAGCATCACCGTCGTGATCATCTCCTGGGGATTCTTCGTCTTCTCGCCCGCCCGAGCCGCGGTGGTTGTCTTGCTGCCCTTCCTCATTTCTTGCCCGGCCCCCATGGACGACTTCGTAGTCATCTTCATCACCTTGCCACCGATAGCCATCCATGAAACCACGCAAGAGCAGGTGGTCCCGCACCTGCCAGGATTCCGGGTCCGCAATAAGGCTCTTCAGCTTGCATCTTCGACACGGACATCTTATCTCCGTCTCGTTCTTTTGAAGCATCTCGGCCTTCGCGGACCTCAAAAACCTATTCACGATGCCTTCGGTCATCATGCGGACCATGGTCGCCTGCGGGGTAGAGCAAAACGATATTTTAGAACCAAGAAAAAATTTGGCATGACTTTCCCTAAAAATAGGACCAAAAAGAATGCTTAATGCCAAAATTCTCGCCGAAACGGAAATGAATCAACATTCCGGCAAAATATTGGCAACTATCGCATTTCAAATACCGGTACACCTCCAAACACAAACACATATGCAACACCACAAACATATGCAACACCATGAACATATATAGATCTAGCTAGGCCATAAAAAGTGCATGTGCACATTGTTGTAGGGAGAACAACATAAATATAGCTTCCCCCCTTACTTACCTATCAAAACAAGGTAATTTAACCACTTAAATTGAATGAATTTATGATGGAAATGAGGTGAAAAAGAAGAGGCACCCGAGACAAGGAGGAGGTGGAGAGAATGAAGTGGGGAGAAAATGAGTGTGGGTAGGAGAGGCTGTCCAAAATATCTTGTTGCTGCCCACTTACTAATGGCGCACCAACTCTAAATGCGCCATTAGTAATCCAGGTTACTAGTATGTTTGGACAGGCGCACTAGTTAAAAGAAAAAATTGATACTAATGGCGCACCCTGGGCCAGGTGCGCCATTACTAGTTACAACTAGTAATGGCGCACTATATCTGGATGCGCCATTAGTATGTTTGGACAGGCGCACTAGTTAAAAAAAAAATTTGATACTAATGGCGCACCCTGGGCCAGGTGCGCCATTACTAGTTACAACTAGTAATGGCGCACTGTCTCTGGATGCGCCATTAGTATGTTTGGACAGGCGCACTAGTTAAAAAAAAATTTGATACTAATGGCGCACCCTGCGCCTGGTGCGCCATTAGTAGTTTCAACTCTAATGGCGTATCAGAAGGTGGTGCGCCATTAGTATATACTAATGGCGCACCGCTTGTCTGGTGCGCCATTAATGTCAATCCCATCTATAGCCCTTTTTCTAGTAGTGACAATGGGATTGCTAGGGTTGCTCAGATTTCTCGAGTATCTAATCTAGAAATTATGGAAATATAATAATGGGCTATATACTGGGTGATATGACACCTTTGCCTATGTAGATGAGAGAGGTAATAAAGAACATAAAGCCTCGAGAAGGCCATATAATACATCTCCTTCTGGTTATTCAAGCAAATGCACGCGGTGGCCACCTCCGAGAAACAAGGCCCCTGTGAATGAAGTCTTTGCTTCGGGAATCATGCCACTGATAGAGGGTCGAGAATACCATGCAATACCAACTCTAATGCAACTAACCCCACAAAAAACTGTAATGCGATTAATGGAAAGTGTCTAAGAGTCAATTAACACACAAGTTTTATGGTGGAAGACTTTGGTACTCCCTCCGTCCAGATATAAAAGGCCAATTCCTCAATGAAAATACGAGGCCCAGTATGCTTTTCGAGGTTGACTTTGACAATCGGTTAGAGCAATAATATATGATGTGTATGTTACAAAAAGTATACCATCAAATTTGTATTTGGAAGGAGTTTTTAATGATATAATTTTTACATCATACATCCTCATATTTTATATATCTTATCAATGGTCAAAGGTAACCTAAAAAACACATTAGGCCCTATATATTTCGATGAAGGGAGTACACAAAGTTGCAAAAATGCAATGAACCAGTCCACACACTTAGTAAGCAGGTACAATAGGTCCTCAGTCGATCCATTTGGATATCTCCTCATGTGCACCCACCATTTGTCGTGAGCATGATAATTTTAGTTAGCGATCATGGCAACTATACCGCAGTTCTGGTTTTTGCCAGAAAATTGAAGTGCTCGCAAACTTAAATTGCCATCTTTCCCATTATCGCAAAAACTAAAGTTGCCATCAAAATGTTCGAAATTGCCACCCTTCCCATGGAACTTTTGTTGGATAATACTACCCAGAAAAAAAGAGGAAAAAAAGAAGCATAGCCCAGGCGGTGGGATTAGCCTAGCCAATGCATCTAGGTTCTTCCACTAGACATGCTGCAGCAGGTCTGGGCCCTATTTACATTTTTTAATCGCTACTAGATGACTAGCAGCAGGGCACGATGGCCGCGGCGTCTATTTAACGCATTAAGCGATATGAGAAGTTCCCCTCGCTGAAGGATCTGCAGCCCATTAGCGAACAGTAAAATGAAAAAAGAATATGGTTTGCGCAAGGATTCGAACCTTTTAAAGGCTGCATAGCTAACCAGTACGCTACGACTTTGATTCATGATAGAGCTGTAAAGCTAAGTTACTTATGTCTAAACCAGTCGAGGTTTCCACTACTTCTTTTCCATTTTTCCAGTTTCTTTTCGTTTTCTTTTATTTTTTCATCTCCTTTTTCCATTTCTTTGTTTTGGTTTCTTTTTCCTTCTCCATTTTTCTGGATTTTTATTTTTTTGGGTTTTCTTTGTTTCCTTTTGTTTGTTATTATATATTCTTATATACATGATCAACATTTTTTCAAATCCTTATTAAACACTTTTTAAATACTTGTTCAACAACTTTCAAACACTTATTCAACATTTTTATATACATGTTCAACATTTTTTAAATACATGATCAACATTTTTCAAATACTCGTTCAACATTTTTGAGTACTCGTTCAGCATTTTCAAATACGTGTTCAACATTTTTAATAGTTATTCAACATTTTTCAAAAACTTGTTCAACATTTTATAAATACTCGTTCAACAATTCTTAACACCTATTCAACATTGTCAAATACTTGTTCAATATTTTCAATACTTATTCAACATTTTCAAATACCTACTCAACATTTTTAAAATACTTGTTCAACATTTTTTAATAGCTATTCAACATTTTTCCAATACATGTTCAACATTTTCTAATGCTTATTCAACCTGTTCTATGTTTGTTAACAAATATTATTTCGGGAAAAGCGTGGGAAACCCGAGTAAGAAGAAAAACATAGAAAAAGCATGTTGTATTAGACGAGTAAAAATGAAGGAAAAGAAAAGAAAGTAGAAATAGGGAAAGGAAGTAACATGGTAAAACCAGGCTTCTTTTTCTACTAGTAGGCCGCGCTCTCTATCGTAAACAACAAGTCGTGCCTATCGCAGTGGCTAGCTACACTTTGAATCAACCAGCTGATCCCAAGATCGATCCCCAGTGAGCGTCAACTCTTGTTTTTCTGACTATACTTGCTACAGTTGGCCGGCCCGATTTGTACCGCTCGATGTGAGAATCCCATCTCAGCTTGCTTAATGCAAGGAATAGGGGCGGCCCGTGATGGCAGGCTAGCCTGGACACGTACGAAACATCACCACACTAGGCCCATGCGAGGCATTGGAATTTTCAGAGAAAAGAGCTAATTGTGTGAACCAAACTAGCCCTAGTTCGAGAGCTCCTATTCTACGCATTGCTCGTTGGAAAGACACGAATGGCGCACCCGTCACATGGCTTTGCCTTGGTGCATTGTGGAAAGTCAGCTTGCAAGGACGCGTTACACTTTGGATGTGTCGGCATGTTAGCTGATCAGAGGCTTCCCCACGGGCACACGTGGACACCTACACTTTTCTTATTTTTTGCTTTTCCATTTTGTATTATTTTAAAAACATTAAAAAACCAAGAATTCTTTTTAAAACCACTACTTCAATTTTTTTTTGAAATTTAAAATTGGTTTAAGAAATATAAACATGTTCGAAAACTTAAAAATGTTCACAGATTAAAAAAATAGTTCAAGAATTTGAAAATTGTACACGAATAAGAAAAATATTATTTTTTGTGTGAAAGCAATCAGAAAATATTCATATATTTGAATTCAAAAAAGACTGTGAGTTGGAAAGGAATGTTTGTGAATTTTCTAAAATGTTTATCAAGTTGAAAAAATATGCACGAAACTAATTTTCTTGTAAAATAAAAAAATGTGCATGGAATCAAAACATTTTAAGAAATTCGGAAAATATTTTTTATTTAAGTAAAACTACCCAAGTCCAATGTTTTCATACTTTTCGAAGATTCAGAAAATGTTCAGAAATTAAAAAAAAATCATGAATTTCAATATTTTCGTGGATTCATGAAATGTTCTCATAATTCAAACGATAATCTAGTATTGGAAAATAATTTAGAATGTTCAAATAACGTTTGTGAGTGCAACAAAGGTTTGTCATTTTCATGTTTTTAGAAACTTCTAAAAATGCTCATGAAATTGAGGAAATGTTCGTGAATTCATAAAATATTTTCTAAATTGAAAACAAAATCTTTGGTGAAATTAGTAATGTGTTGAAGAATTAAAAAATGTTCATATATTTGTAAAAATATTCTCAAAATTGGAACGAATTACAAGAATACAGAAATGTTTGTGGAAATGATAATATGTTTGCGAAACTGAAAAATGTTGGCGTATTCAGTTATTTTCAAGAAATTCACAAAATGTTCCAAATTCACAATATTTTTTTCTGGTTTATTTTTATTTAAATTCAAAAAATATTTACAATTTTTTTCCTAGGGATAATAAAGTGTATGCGAATTGAAAAACGTCCAGGAAAGTTAACAAATGTTCATGTAGTTCATTCAATGTTTGCAAAATTTTAAAATGTTTGTGAATAATCGACAATGTTTGCAAAAAATCATGGACCAATAATCATTTACATATTTGAAAAATGTTCGTGAGATTGAAAAAAATGTGAATTTGGAAAATGTTTATGAGGTTGGAAACATTTTCACATATCTGAAAACTATTTTTAATTAAAAAATGTATATGAGTTTGGAAAATGGAAAATAGAAAATAAAAAATATGAAAAAAGCAGAAGGAAAACACAGGAAAAGGGTAAAACGGTCAGGGAAGGAAAACAAAAGACTGGAGTCACTAAAAGTCTCTGGTTGGGTTGGCTCATCATTGTGTAGTGGGAAGTATGTGTTACGTGGTAGGTTGCTATCCAGCGGCCGATGCATGCTATAGGAATCGTACCCTAATTCGGCCAGGGTTGGGCTATTTTGCCTGGATACGGGCCGACATATGAGAGGGCCAGGCCCACCTCCACAATACAGGCAGATGACACGTCCTACAGCGTGAGAGCTATGTCTTGCCTATTGCGAGACCGAGTACCATTTCGCATGAAATCATTAATTAAGGAGTACTCATTTCAAAGATCACTCCGAGACAAGTGGCGCACTGCATGCTCGCCACTTGTCACAATCTGGGAGTTTTCCCTTTTCTCGTACATCCGCTTATTCAAAATGTTTTATCTCTTAAACCGTGCGTCCAAATGTCGAACTATTTTCACCATTGGATTCCTCGCGTCGAGATCTTCAAAACTAGGTCCCATATTGATAAGTTTCGACGAACTTTTTTTCTTAAAAAGAACCAGACGGAAAAACCGAACTAGGAGCACGTTCTTTCCCTTTCAGAAAGAGGGACGGTCATGCCTCTCGCTAAAGAGCAACTGTGCCTCTCGCAGAAGGAAAAAAACAGAAAACATATTTGTTTTCTGTTTCCGAGAGGCACGGCCGGCCAAAGGCATCACATCTAATGAATTCACGCTTACACGCCGGCCAAACGCCATAGTTTTGAGCCATGTCTGCCGGCCGTCTGGAGTCCCTAAAACATCGCAGTTCCGAACCGAGCACGCCGGCCGTGTGGGTGTGGAGTCCCTGCTATCTGATTCCTTGTACTCCCTCCGTTTCAAAATATAGTGCGTCCTCAGTTTCCGCGCTTCAACTTTGACCATAAATTTAACCAACGAGACCGACTGCGGCGGGAAAAAAATTATATAATTGAAAACTTATTTTGAATACGAGTTCACTCGTATAATTTTCGCTCCCGCCACAGCCGGTCTCGTTGGTTAAATTTATGATTAAAGTTGAACCTCGGAAAGCGCGGACGCGCTATATTTTGAAACGGAGGGAGTACGTCGTACTGATGCGAGTCTCCACGAGACATGGAAGTCCACAAGATGGCTGACGATGATTGTCCGTCATACAATCAGGCCACACGATGAGAAAGTTAACTGTTTTGGGAGGGAACTGGCTGCAGGATTTATATCAGTGATTCACCCAAAATGCCCCTAAGGCATGAATATATGACACAAAGTTGGGTGTGGTATTGCCTCATCCGAATCGTTGTCTCACAAAAATAAACGAATTTGATGTACCGTAAAAGGTCTCTTTAATTAGAGGAAAGAATGTGCCTATATATGAGCTTTAACTAGTAGTTAGTGATGAAATGGAATAAATTAAAGCAAGCCACTGGTTGGGCTTAAACAGGGGCAGAATATAAGTTGGTAGTAAGATATTCCAGCCGGCGACCGGTCTCTTTTCCCGCGAATGGTTGCATGAGCGACGTTGGATCCCATGAGATCATGCACTCCTCTCTATCCTTGTCTTTTTCCTGCATCGTTCTCTTCTCCACCCCTGCTTATTATCCATAAGCTACCGCTTCTTTATTCTACTTTTTCACTATGCGCTTCTCTTTGTCATTGCGAACGCGCCATTCCTCGATCTCCGCCGTAAATCACCTTCTCTTCCCTCGCCACCGTGACCCGTGAGGCACAGGGGTGCGACATTGCTACTGCAAATGTACCACCGTTGCCTACTTCTAGGGCGAGTCACCACATGCGAAGAAAACGACAACACATACCAACGCCTCCTTCTACCTCTACCTTTGACCAGAGACATCCTTTGCGGCGGTGCGGGGGTGGGGGTGGGTGTAGGATTGAAGGGGAAAGGGGTGGCGGCTGCGCAAGGGTTCTGTCCGAGTCGCCCCTCCTATGAGCGACGCATGGGCAGGAGCAACGAGCAGTCGAGTATAATCATATGACATGCAAATGTCATACATAGCTAAGTCACCAATCAGAGGTCACATGACCCAACATTACACTACAAGCCTCATTCATAAGGCACAATTCAAGTACGCATAAGAAGCAAATCTGGCCTGAGAGGTCCCAAATAAATTAAGCAAAAATGTCCACCCTGCCTATTCCCAGGTTACCAGTCGATGATCCCATCTACTGATCATCAAGCAAAGTAACATAGAAACGAGAACGCTCTTTGTCGTATCCCACTGGAGACGCGTGGTCTCACCTGCACCTATCTCATAGATACCTGCATCTAGTGGTGTTGTAGTATCTGCGAGCCGTTAGCAATCTCGTTACAATTGATATCAAGATTAACAATACTTAATTGGTTGGATACGGTTAAGTGGCGAGGTTGCAGCAAGCACTAAGTAGTAGTAAACCATCCATTCGTACGAATACTAGAACAAGATGAGTAATGCCAACGCATAAGAGGGTCGCAAATTGAATGATCAAGAAGTGATTCTGAACACCAACCTAAGAGTCAATCATAACCATGATAACCCACAAGTGTAGGGGATCGTTTGTAGCCTTTTCCGATAAGTAAGAGTGTCGAACCCAACAAGGAGCTAAAGGTAGAAAAAATATTCCCTCAAGTTCTACCGACCACTGATACAACTCTACGCACACTTAACGTTTGCTTTACCTAGAACAAGAATAAAACTAGAAGTACTTTGCGAGAATAAAACTACGAATAAATTGCAAGACAATAAAAGTAGATTGCTTTGGTCACACAAGAAAGTTATTTGTCCCTAGACGATCGATAACTAAATCGGTGATCATTCACTAGTGTACAACCGGGCTTTGGCGCCGGTTCGTAAGGGCCTTTAGTGCCGGTTCTACAACCGGCACTAAAGATTGGGGACTAAAGGCCCCCCCTTTACTACCGATTCGGCATGAACCGGCGCTAAAGTGCCACCACGTGGCACGAGCCAGGCCCGGGTGCTGGTAGACCATTAGTACCGGTTGGTAACACCAACCGGTACTAAATGTTTGGGGGGGGGGGTTAGGTTTTATTTTTTATTTTTCCATTAATTTTGTGTTTTCCATTTAATTCTTTTTTGTTTGCTGGTATTTTACGATACTACATATTCTACACGTTATGCATATATATAAATAGATTTTCTCTCTCGTAGAACCGCACATATATATATATATATATATATATATATATATATATATATATATATATATATATATATATATATATATATATATATCTCACAACCACCATTAGTTATTCACACATACACATGTATATATATATACAATTTCTCCTACATGTTGCCTTGTTGCCTTCGGAGCACGATGACAAGTGGTTCATGGGGGCGGTAGCGGGTAATAGTATTCTCCTTTGGGATCTATGACCCGGTCGAGCAAAAATCCCGCTATTTCCTCTTGAAGTGCTAGTATGCGCTCCGTTGGTAGGAGCTGCTCCCGCACTGTAAGTGCATCTAGTGCCCCTTAGTGATTTTGGTGTATTGAAGACTTATAGGTTAAGAGACTAATGTGTTTATGAGTGTACACAGGTCTATAAGTCTATGAGAAGTTTGATATTTATAGAGAAAGTCGAACCCTAAAAATGAAGTTCTTCGACTGAAGACTTTGGATTTCTGAAGACTTTGAAAGTGAAGAAATTGGTGTGACCTTGAAGACTTGGTATTCATTTGAGGAACATGAAGCGTGAAGACTTTTGTTTTCGTAGTTTCATTTTCTCTTACTTGAGTCATAGGAAACACCGTACTGTTAAAGGGGGTCGAGGAAATACTAAGGAAAAATTTCCATGTGATGCTCAACTCAAAATTCTACACCTACCAATCCCTTCGAGTGAAGCCATTGGAAATCTCATACAGTTCAGTCATATTCTTCAGTGACAGAGACGAAGTTCTTCTGGTCTCTGAGGAATTTGTTCTGACTAAGGAGTTAGGAATTCGCCAGTGCGGATTGCCTACACAGTGAGGAACATGATAGACCTGAGAAATTTGAACCTCAAATTTCCGACCGTTGCTGTGCTACGCGCCAGCTGTCCCAAAATATCTTATCCACCTAACGGTCATATCATTGAAGGGCATTTATGTCTTATCATGTCGGGCTGCTCCCTAGGCTATAAATAGCCGCCCCCTACAACCACTAGCTGGTTGGCTGCTCCGAGAGAAACTGACACTTGTCATTTGAGAGCATCCCATCCTCCGAGGACTTTGAGTGAAAATCATCGAGTGAGGAAAAACCCAAACCCAAACACCTAAAAACCCAAAGTGATTGAGAATCACTGAAGAGATTGATCCTGCGTGGATCCGACGCTTGTTGCCTTTGAAGACTGTGCTTCTTCTAGACGGTTAGGCGTCATGGTCTAGAGCATCCAAGAGGAATTGTGGATCGCCGAGTGACCGAGTTTGTGAAGGTTCGGAAGTCACCTGAAGACTTACCACGAGTGATTGGGCGAGGTCTGTGTGACCTTAGCTCAAGGAGAATACGGTGAGGACTATGTGTCCGGGACTGTGTGTCCTCGAGTTTAAATACCTAGCCGCTCCAACCAGATGTACAACTAAGACAACAGTTGGAACTGGTCTAGCAAATCATTGTCTTCACCAAGCTTACTGGTTTTATTTCCTCAACTCTTTCATTTCCTCATTACTGTGTTGTGTGCTTGTCATATCTGTGTTTGAAGACTTTGACTGAAGACTTTCTCAATTTCCTCAGTTCAATTTCTTCAGTCTGTTTGTCTTCATCCCGTGTTATCCTGTCTTTACGCTTTCTGTACTCTATGCCTGTCTTCATTTCATCATGATGACCATGCTTGTATTCTGTTATGTTTACTTCTGAGTACTTATTCCGCTGCAAGTAGTTCTTCGCTAAGAAATTTCCTCACCGGAAAATTCCTCAGTGAAGAATCCATAAAAATCGCCTATTCACCCGCCTCTAGTCGATATAACGCACTTTCAATTGGTATCAGAGCAAGGTACTCCCTTGTTCTGTGTAATTTTGGTTTAACCGCCTAGAGTTTTAGTTATGTCGACCGCAGGTATGATCAAGGTCTCTGCTGGGTGTCCTACCTTCGATGGGACGGACTACCCCTACTGGAAGAATAAGATGCGAATGCATCTTGAGGCAATTGATAACGATCTCTGGTATGTTGTGGAAAATGGTGTTCCCTCAGTCACACCTTCTCTGAATGCTGCTGATGTGAAGAGATTCAAGCAACTCGACTCTCAAGCGAAGAAAATCATATGTGGCCATCTGAGCTAAGGACAGTATGGAAGAGTGAGTGCTTTGGAAACTGCTAAGCTTATCTGGGATAGTCTGTCCAAATTGAATGAAAGAGTCTCAACTCAGCGTGACTCTCGAGTTGATGTTCTTCGCAATCTCTTCAACCGCTTCAAAAGACTCGACAATGAAAATGTTCAGCAAACCTTCGATCGCCTCACTGACATCTCAAATGAGCTTCAAGCGCTTGGTTCCACTGACATCACCGACCATGAGGTGGTGAAGAAATTGTTGAGATCGCTTGATTCCTCATTTGATACTCAGGCACTGATGATACAAGAACGTGCTGATTACAAGTCACTTGATCCCGCTGATATCCTCGAGAGGCTGAATACTCATGAGTTCCAGCTTGCTGAAAAGAGAGATCTCTATGGTTCGAACTATGGAAGATCACGTGCACTAAAGGCCAAGGCAGTTTTTCAGTCTGAAGATGAAGACTCTGGCAGCAGCCTTGGTGATCCTGAAGAACTGAGCCATGAACTAGCACTGCTCGTGAAGAAATTCCAGAAGTTCTCAAGACGTGGTCGCTTTGGAAGACCCTCAAGGAGAAATGATTCCTCGTCCAGTGACTACAAGAAAAGGCTTTGTCACAAATGCAAGAAAAGGAATCAAAGAAGAAGAAATACAAGGATTATAGTTCTGATGATGCGAAGAAAAATAAGAAATCCTCAAAATCTTCATCATCAAAATCCTTAAAGTCTTCATCTCACAAGAAGAGCAGCTCCAAGAAGGCTCGGGCATTCATTGGCAAGGAAATGGACTCTGAGGCTGAATCTGAAGAAAATGAGGAAGAGGAGGCATCTGAGGAGTCTGAGTCTGGTGTGGCGAGTCTAGCTCTCGCTACTGCATTCGTCAGCAAGTCTATCTTCAACTCTGAAGAAAATTTCTTCACCAACAGGGCTGATGAAGGCAATGATGACTACGCTCCCACCTATTGCTTCATGGCAAAGGGTGCCAAGGTACTCAAATATACCTCCTCTGAATCAAGTGATAATGAATCTGATGAAAACCTCAAGCCCAGCTACTCTAAACTTGCTAAGATTGCTGTGAAACAACAAAGGGCTTTTGAAAATGTTCAAAACATGCTAGACAAAAGTGATGATATGTTGTTTGAAGAAATGGATCGCACTAAAACCTTAACTGAAAATCTTCAGAGACTTCAGACTAGGTTTGACAACCTTCAAGGTCATCATAAGACTCTCTTATCTGATCATGAGAAACTTTCTTATGAATTTCTTCAGAGAAAGCAAGATCTAGAGAAGCTAAGAGTGAGTTATGAAGATCTTCAGAAGGAGCGCGATTCATTACTTGCTCAACAAATCAGCGCTTCTCAGGAAGAATTTGTTCCTCCATGCTTAAAGTGCATTGAACGTGAATCTGCTAATTCTTCACCTGAATGTTCGAAAGTGCGTTATATCGACTAGAGGGGGGGTGAATAGGCGATTTTTATGAATTCTTCACTGAGGAATTTGCCAGTGAGGAAATTCCTTAGCGAAGAACTACTTGCAGCGGAATATGTACTCAAAAGTATGCATAGCACAACACAAGCGTGGTCATCATGATGAAATGAAGACAAGCACAGAGTACAGAAAGCGTAAACACAGGATAACACAGGATGAAGACAAACAGACTGAAGAAATTGAACTTAGGAAATTGAGAAAGTCTTCAGTCAAAGTCTTCAAACACAGATATGAATAAGTGCACAACACAGTTATGAGGAAATGAAAGAGTTGAGGAAATAGCACCAGTAGGCTTGGTGAAGACAATGATTTGGTAGACCAGTTCCAAGTGCTGTCTCAGTTGTACATCTAGTTGGAGCAACTAGGTATTTAAACCCGAGGACACACAGTCCCGGACACACAGTCCTCACCGTATTCTCCTTGAGCTAAGGTCACACAGACCTCGCCCAATCACTCGTGGTAAGTCTTCAGGTGACTTCTGAACCTTCACAAACTCGGTCACTCGGCGATCCACAATTCCTCTTGGATGCTCTAGACCATGACGCCTAACCGTCTGGAAGAAGCACAGTCTTCAAAGGTAACAAGCGTCGGATCCACGCGGGATCAATCTCTTCAGTGATGCTCAATCACTTTGGGTTTGTACGTGTTTGGGTTTGGGTTTTCCTCACTTGATGATTTTCGCTCAAAGTCCTCGGAGGATGGGATGCTCTCAAATGACAAGTGTCAGTTTCTCTCGGAGCAGCCAACCAGCTAGTGGTTGTAGGGGGCGGCTATTTATATCTTAGGGAGCAGCCTGACATGATAAGACATAAATGCCCTTCAATGATATGACTGTTAGGTGGGTAGATATTTTGGGACAGCTGGCACAAGGCACAGCAACGGTCGGAAATTTGAGTATCAAATTCCTCAGGGCTATCATGTTCCTCACTGTGTAGGCAATCCACACTAGCGAATTCCTAACTCCTCAGTCAGAACAAATTCCTCAGAGACCAGAGGAATTTCGTCTCTGTCACTGAAGAATATGACTGAACTGTATGAGATTTCCAATGGCTTCACTCGAAGGGATTGGTAGGTGTAGGATTTTGAGTTGAGCATCACATGGAAATTTTTCCTTAGTATTTCCTCGACCCCCTTTAATAGTACGGTGTTTCCTATGACTCAAGAAAGGGAAAATGAAACTACGAAAACAAAAGTCTTCACACTTCATGTTCCTCAAATGTATACCAAGTCTTCAAGGTCACACCAATTTCTTCACTTTCAAAGTCTTCAGAAAGTCTTCAGAAATCCAAAGTCTTCAGTCGAAGAACTTCATTTTTAGGGGTCGACTTTCTCTGTAAATATCAAACTCCTCATAGACTTATAGACCTGTGTACACTCATAAACACATTAGTCCCTTAACCTATAAGTCTTCAATACACCAAAATCACTAAGGGGCACTAGATGCACTTACAATCTCCCCCTTTTGGTCATTGATGACAATATAGGTTAAGTTTTCAACGGGGATAAACATATGAAGTGTAAATACTGATATTGAGGAATTTGATTGCAAGATATAGAAGAACTCCCCCTGAAGATGTGCATAGTGAGGAATTTGCTTTTGAAGCAATGCACACTTGAAGAGTTGAATCATGGAGATCTCCCCCTATATCTTGTAATTCATACACGCATTTGACATAATATATGAAGAATTTGAAATGCATGATGAAATATGGTGAGTGATGTAATTCAGCACGCGTGCAATAACATTAACGAGGAATAAGCATGCAGAAGAAACAGCAAAAGTATCAGGCCACCATAGAGTTTTAAGTTTACAACTCGATCCAACAAAGTCATCAGAAGAACGAGAGTTGTAACTTAGAAAAAAAACGCCCATATAAGATAGACCCGCTTGAAGACTAACTCAAATTTCTCCCCCTTTGTCATCGAATGACCAAAAGGTTCGAAAATGAGGACTAACACGCCCTGAAGAATATCAAGTTGATGAAGGAGCGCCAGCGTTGTTGGGGTCATTTGTTGATGTAGGGCCTGCCGCAGTGTTGTCCAAGTCTTCATGCTCGTCGGTGTCACGCGATGAAGAATAGGAGCTGGCCACCATGGACGGAAACTTGACCTTCTTGTATTTCTTCGGTGGAGGTGCAGACCAGTCAAAGTCCTCCTTGATGCCCATTTTCTTCAGATCTTCTGCGCTATAAATGTGCGACAGAACAGCCCAGGTGTGGTTGAGGGTTTCATGAAGGTAGTAATGGTTTTTCTTTACTGCATTGTGGGTAGCAGTCATGTTGTGAAGAATTGAACCAAACTGACGCTTGACCCATTTGTGATTGCGATCAACCTTCTGGTGAAGACTGAGGAGAAGCTCACGGTCAGTCATCACCCTGGGAGCTGTGCCTTGAGGATTTGGCTTGGTTGCGTTGGCGGCAGAGTCATGGGTGGCAGAGTCATCATTGGTGGAGTAGGATGCAGCCTTGCGAAATTGACCATCCAATGGACGAATGCCTTCATCAATAACAACAGTAGCCTTGCCCTTTTCATCAGCTGAGGAAAATGTCCGTTTGAGGACTTCAATCAGGGGCAAGTAGCTGCAATGGTTCAGTGTATCAGCTTTGTAGTTGAGTGAAGACCTTGTTCTGATGAATCTCATAATCCACGGAGCATAAGGCTTCAACTCAAACGGTGACATTGCGACATTGGCCAGAGTCCTCATGAAGAAATCATGGAAGTTGACGGGAACGCCATGAATGATATTGAAAAGCAGATTCTTCATGATGCCAATGACTTCTTCTTCATTCGAGTCGTGGCCCTTGATAGGACTCAATGTCTTCGTCAGAATGCGATAGACAGTCCGAGGCACATATAACAATTCCTTCACAAGGAATTTAGTTCTTGGGGCCTGACCTGGCTTCAATGGCTTCATTAGCACTTGCATATAGTGATTTGTAAGCTCAGGTTCACTGTAGACGCAACGAGCAGCTTCAAGGGGAGGACTGAGAGGCAAAGCACGAAGCAATTCAGTAGCTGGTGCCTTGTAGTGAGTATTTTCAGACATCCAGTCCAGCACCCATGAATTCACATCTTCAGAGTCTCCCGTGATGTGCAGAGTTGCATAAAATTGAAGAATGAGCTCTTCATTCCAATCACATATATCAGTGCAGAAATTTAACAGTCCAGCGTCGTAAAGAACCCTGAGGACTGGCACAAAGCACGTCAGAGATTCCATATCCACGTGAGGAATGTGCTCATGATCAAAGACTTTGTCTTTGTTGAACAGCACTGAGGAATAAAAATTTGCGTGGCTGGCAGTCCAGAAACGCCTCTTCCTAATGCGAGCAGAGTCATAGGGGTTGTAATCAGTGATGAATACGTGCTCGCCGAAGAAATCATTAGCCTTGAATTTTTGCTTCCTTGAGAATGGATCCTTTGGCTTGGGCAGAGGAGTGTCAGTCAGTTGCATTACAACCTCAGGAATCGCAATCTCAGGTTCTTGAGGCTGAGGAATTTCTGGTTCCCCTTCAGTGGCAGCCTGGGTCTTCAATTCTTCATTTTCATTTTCTTCAACACTAGTGGCTGGAATTTCTTCATGAGCTTCATCAGATCCCATTTGAACTGTAGTTGCTGGGGACTGAGGAATTTGTTGCAATGGTGTGAAGAGTGGAGAGTTAGGGTGCTGACTTTCCCAAAAGTCATTCATCACTGGTGTGGTACAGCCAATGTCCACGTCTTCATCTTCTATTTCTTCAACGCCGGCCTCTTCAGCAGTAAACTGAGGCATAGGCGAGGAAACTGTGGGGGTTGAAGGGATTTTATCCACTTCAATTTCTTCATCCATCTATTCTGACGAAGCAGCAGAAGGATTTTCTTCATCAGATCTGCTAGGGATCACATATTCTTCATCAAAAGGGACGATTTCCTTGATGGCATGGAGGAAACAGGAACATCATCAATTGGATTAGCAAATGAGCTTGTCAATTTCTTCATCTTCTTCGGTGCTGAAGAATCTGAAGGAGCTGATGCTTTCCTTTTCTTCACTGCTGCACGCTCTGCAGCCTTGGTCTTCTTCACATCTGATGCAGATGGAAGAATTGGAGTTGGGGTAGGCGCAGGAGGAGCAGAGGAATGTGGTTGATTTTCTTCAGGCACAACTGATGCAGTTGCCCTGACCTCTTCATTTTCTTCAGGCGCACCACTAGTGGATGCCCTGGCAATTTCATCAGCGGCTGGATGCAGTCATCAGCCCTGGAACTCACATTTTCTTCAGCAGCCTGAATGTCATCAGCGGTGCTGGCATGTTCTTCAGTTGGCTGAGCAGATGCTTCAGCCTGAGGAATTTCTTGTTGCAATGGGGCTGCAACATTGGAGATGAACTTCTCAGTCAGTTTAACAAACCTGACCTTGGCTCCTTTCCAATAAGCATAGTAAGCATTGAAATCATCGCTGAGGACTTTGATTTCAGACTGGATCTTCACAAGTTCATCAGTTGTCATAGAGACAACATTGTTCTTCAGGAATTTCTCCTTCCTGTACTGCGCTTTGTTGAGCTGCCTGGCCTTCTCAAATTTCCATTTCTCTTCTTGGATGAAGGCAGTCAGCATATGACTTTGGCCAAGAGTCAGCTTGAAGTCAGGCATAGGAGTGTTTGGGTCCTTGTGCCAGAGATCAATGTAATCGAGGATCAACTTTGGATCCAAAAGCAGAGGCACATTTGTCCCTTGGCTCTAGCGGCCCTGACTTGCCTATCTCTGATGATTTCAGCAAGTTCTTCATCATCAGCTTCGTCTTCTTCAGACGGCACTTGGAAGGCGACCTGCTTCTTCTGAGGACTTGGGCGAGAGCCTCGTCCAGCAGTGGTCTTTGTCTTCAGCAGAGAGGGTCCTGTTGAAGAATCTGGTGCAGCTGAGGAACTAGCTGAAGCTCCTGAGGCAATAGAGATGCCTGTAGTCCTTTGGCACGTGGCAAGATGCACAGGTGCTGAGGATTTGGTCGGAGCAGCTGAGAACTTTGGAGGAGCAGGAGCAGCGTGAGGAATTGGCCGTGAGGACATTGACGGTGAAGCACTTGGCTTACGCGCAGGCTTCTTTGCCATGGATTTCTTCGGCTTGACAGAGACCTCAGCGGCAGCAGCAGCAGCAGAGTCTTCATTGAATTTCCTCACTGCTTCTCTAGCTTGTTTAGCCATCTTGGCCTGGCACTTGGCCCATTCATCAGGATAATCTTCACCACGCTTGAGGCTGGTGAGATCAGCTTCTTGGCCAGGTGCCAACGGAGGTCTTGAGCATGGAGGATTGAGTGCGAATTTCTTCATGTACTTGGGAGTCACATATCTGTACTCCCTCCACTCTCTTGCCCATCTCCTCTCTATCTTCTGAATGCGCACCTTGCGCTGATTTTTATCTTCCTCAGGGGGTGTGCAGTACCCAACATAGATGTCCTCAGGGATTTCAAATGCAGTGTTGATCTCAGGCCTCTTTCCTCCTTTCTGTGGCTTCTTTCCGTCAGCCATTTTCTTCAGATGAGGAATTTGAACAATTGAATTCTCTGAAGAAGTATGCGACCTTTCTTCGAGGAACGCTGCAAATGAGTTAAGTTGATGAGAACCTAGTGATTCAGCAGCGGACATGAGTACCTATGAACAGAGTATAATTGCGAGGAAGTTGAAGAGGTCATATGCGTTCTCAGAAGATTTTTCAAAAAGAACAAGTTTGAGGAATTTGACCTGATGAGTCTTGAAGAATTTCAGTAAGCGTTCTTTGTCTTAGGTTCCAGAGTTGTATAGATCGAAGATCCACACAATTGAGGAATCTTGAAGAAAAGTTATTGCTTAGAGAAAAAAGAATCAAGAACAGATGACATGTGAGGTGTTTAGTGTGTGAAGAATTTGAAGAATAAACACCTTTGAAGATTTTGTAGAAATCATTTGAATCAAGGAGGGTAGTAAAAGTAACTTTTTATTACCCTGAACGAAGAAGACAGTGAACTATGAGGTAGAGATGAGAAGTTCGTCTGTGCAGATCTTCCACGCCCTAACTCGGCGGAGGAGGACAGCTACGGCGGCGGCGGAGTGAAGATTTCCGCGGCCGGCGCGAGTAGGGCGGCAATGAGGTCGAGGCAGTGAAGCTCTTCCTCACCGGCGACGATGAAGTAGCGGCGGCGCTAGGGTTTGAGAAGCTTGAGCTGGAGAGAGGTCGAGCGGAGTAAAGGAAGTGAGGAAGGGGAGAGGGGGTATTTATAGCCATAGTGAAAAACTGTTCACCCGAAGAAATTTGACGAACGTGCCCCTGACACTTCTCATTCGCTTGACATGTGTCACCCATGTACTGAGAAGTGGAGATCGTGTTAGATCGTGGGTGACTAGATAAGTATTTCGTGGGATGCGGAACGGTTTGAGCGGCAAAGCCGAAAATTTGGATAAGATAAGTTAAAAGTTTCGTTCGCAAATTCTTCAGTTGACAAGGACACAGTGAAGATTTTGAACGAGTTTCAAATAGAACGCACATAAAGAATTTGTGAATAGATTGGGTTGAGTATAGCATAGAGGGGGAAGGGTCCGATCACATTCACTTAGTAGAGAAATTAACTTGAAGAATTAGCCATAAGTGAATGCTGTAGAGGACATCAAACTCATATATATATATAGCCAATGAAGAAAAACGACGGAGAAGGTGAAGACAATGCAAAGTTGAAGAACATGAACAACTAAAGAATTTCAAAAAACTGAGGAAAAACTCAAATTGAAGATTCTCAACTTTTGTGGTGGCGTGACCCACCGTATAAGAATGATGATTTCAGACACCGCGTACAATTGTCGTAGGGTTCTGAGAATCAAATTCTTCGTTAATTTCTTCACACTTAGAGTGTTATTCTTCATTGATTGAAGAAAAAACGTTTCTTCATGTGTTGCACATCTAAGTCATCAATTTTGCATAAGTGTTAGGATGAGTGTCCATTTCAAAGAACATTCGAAGATTCTAGGATATTTAGCTCACACCGCAACTTGCTAAATCTCTTCTCATCCAAGGGCTTTGTGAAGATATCGGCTAGCTGTTCTTCAGTCTTCACATGCTCAATAGAAATGTCGCACTTCCACACCTGATCACGAAGAAAATGATGACGAATCTGAATGTGCTTTGTCTTCGAGTGCTGAACTGGGTTGTGAGCAATCTTGATGGCACTCTCATTGTCACAGAAGAGAGGCACATTCTTCACGTTGACGCCGTAGTCCTTGAGAGTTTGCTTCATCCACAGCAATTGAGCACAACAAGAACCAGCAGCAATGTACTCAGCTTCAGCAGTAGACAGTGATACGCAGTTCTGTTTCTTCGAGGACCAACAGACCAAAGATCGTCCGAGGAAATGACATGTACCAGATGTTGACTTGCGGTCCACACGATCACCAGCATAGCCAGAGTCAGAATATCCAATGAGATCAAAGGCCGAGCCCTTGGGGTACCATAATCCAAGTGTTGGTGTGTGAGTTAGATATCAAAGAATATGTTTCACAGCCTTATGGTGTGATTCCTTCGGTGTAGCTTGAAATTGGGCACACATGCAAACACTAAGCATGATATCTGGCCTAGATGCACATAAATACAATAAAGAACCAATCATGGAGCGGTATACCTTTTGATCAAAGTCAATACCATTTTCATCAGTGCACAGACGACCATTTGTGGGCATCGGAATTTTGACGCCTTTGCAATCTTGCATGACGAATTTCCTCAGTACATCCTTGAGGTATTTCACCTGAGATATGAATATGCCATTGTGATGTTGACAAATTTGAAGACCTAAGAAGAATTTCAACTCTCCCATCATAGACATTTGATATTCATCATAAGATTTAGTGAAAAGAGTAGGGTCGAGTGAACCGGGATTGAAGCCTTTCTTCATGAGGAATTCCTTCAAAGTATCATACCATGCCCGAGGGGCCTGCTTGAGGCCATAGAGGGCCTTATTGAGTCTGAAGACTTTGTCAGGATGCTTTGGATCTTCAAAACCTGGGGGTTGAGCAACATATACTTCTTCCTCAAGCTTACCATTGAGGAATGCACTTTTCACATCTATTTGATATAAAGTGATATCATGATGGTTAGCATAAGCAAGTAATATGCGAATAGCTTCAAGTCTAGCAACAGGTGCAAAAGTTTCACCGAAATCAATTCCTTCAACCTGTGTGGAGCCTTGAGCTACAAGCCGTGCCTTATTCCTCACCACAAAGCCATTTTCATCTTGCTTGTTGCGGTAGATCCACTTTGTGCCAATGATATTGTGCTTGTGAGGATCTGGACGTTTAACCAGTTCCAGACGTTGTTGAGTTCGAATTGATGTAATTCTTCTTGCATGGCCTGAATCCACTCAGGCTCCAGAAATGCGTCATCTACGTTAGTGGGCTCTGTGATAGAGACAAAAGCATAGTGCCCACAAAAGTTAGATAAATGTGAAGCTTTTGAGCGTGCGAGAGGACCTAGTGCTTCAATGTCATCGATGATCTTTTCAACTTGCACTTCTTTTGCAACGCGAGGATGAGCAGGTTGTCGTCGAGGAATTTGATCAGCATTTTCTTCAGCACCATTTTCTTCAGCATTTTCTTCAGGTGCATTAGCTCGACGTTCTTCACGTTCTGGAATGAATTCTTCAGCAGATTCTTCGGTAGGAATGACATCCTCAGTAGCCTTGAACTTGATAGTTTCCTCAGGTGCTGGTTCATCTATCACAGAGGGTAGGTGCTCTCTTTGCGAGCCATTAGTTTCATCGAACCGAACATCTACAGTTTCAACAACCTTGTGAAGAACGTTGTTGAAGACTCTGTAGGTGTGCGAGTTCTTTCCTTAACAAAGCATAAAACCTTCATGTGCTTTCGGTGCAAATTTAGCATTGTGATGAGGATCTCTAATCCAACATTTAGCACCGAAGACTTTGAAATAACTCACATTGGGTTTCTTGTTAGTGAGGAGTTCATAGGCAGTCTTCTTGAAGAATTTGTGAAGATATACCCCGTTGATGATGTGGCACGCAGTATAAATTGCCTTGATCCAGAAGTGACGAGGCGTCTTGTACTCATCAAGCATAGTGCGAGCCATCTCAACAAGAGTTCAGTTCTTGCGCTCCACGACGCCATTCTGCTGAGGAGTGTAAGGAGCAGATAACTCATGAGTAATACCAAGTTCATCAAGATAGTCATCAAGACCAGAATTCTTGAACTCAGTTCCATTGTCACTTCTGATGTGCTTGATTTTCACACCGAAGTTGGTTGAAGCCCTCGAGGAAAATCATTTGAAGACTTCCTGCACTTCATGTTTGTAAATGACAATATGTACCCAAGTGTAACGAGAGTAATCATCAACAATAACAGAGCCATAGAGAGATGCATCATTTGTGACTGCTGAGTAATGGTTAGGACCGAAGAGATCCATATGAAGCAATTCAAATGGTCGAGTCATGGTCATGATAGTCTTCGCTGGATGCTTAGCCTTGGTCATCTTTCCAGCTTCACAGGCTCCGCATAAGTGATCCTTGAGGAATTTGACATTCTGAATGCCAATGACGTGCTTCTTCTTCGCAAGCGTGTGCAAATTCCTCATGCCTGCATGACCAAGTCGTCGATGCCATAGCCAGCCTTCTGAAGCTTTTGCAAGTAGGCACACGGCTGGTTGCGGTCCTGTAGAGAAATCAACAATATACAAGTCTTCTCTCCTAAAGCCTTCGAAGACTTTGGAATTGTCAGCTTCCATAACCACAACACAACAATACTTGCCAAAGACAACAACCATATCAAGATCACAAAGCATTGAGACAGACATGAGGTTGTATCCTAAGGACTCGACAAGCATGACTTTTTCCATGTGTCGATCCTTTGTGATCGCAACCTTACCTAGACCCAATACCTGACTTTTACCTTTGTCAGCGAAGATGATATGCTTCAGATGCGATGGTGATAAGGGAGCATCCATCAATAGATTCTTGTCACCAGTCATGTGATTTGTACATCCACTATCGAGGACCCACTCAGTGGCTTTGGGCTGATCATCCTGCAGATGAATTAGTGCAACTTACGAACTTCATATACTTCATCAGTGAAGAATATGACATCACAATTCATCAGACCAATTTCATCAAGCAATGCAATAGATAAAGCAGTATGAGGACGTGAGAAATGAAAGTTCATTTCTTCATGATTAGCCTGCGTCCTATCAGGCACTTTTCAGGTCTCCAGCAAATTCTTCAGACGTTTGAGCACGTCTGGAGACCTGACCCTGCATAAGAGATTAGTTCTTTTTCTTCACCACCCACATCTGAAGGGGTGGCAAAGAGTTCATCACTCTGCGAGCTCCATACGAGAAAGGTGGCATAGAAGCCAATCCATTTCGTTTCACATAAGAGGAGTTAGGGTAAGCATATGAATAAGCAGAGAAATTCTTTGAGGACTTATGAACATAATGATTAGAGGAATAATGCTCATATTCATAGCCCTTAGCTCTTCCCTGCGAAACAGAGTTGTTAGCACGATGATATTCATATGAGGACTTTGATCCTTTTGAGGAATATGATCCACGTGAGGAATTCGATCCCTATGAGGACTTGGATCCATATGAATAATTTGGTCCATATGAAGAATTTGATCTGGGGTTCCTATTCTTCACAGGTGGTGTCATGAGGACATTCATCGGAAGACTTTCAAGGCACCTTTTGGGAACCCAGATTTTCTTCATAGGAGAACCGTTCCTGCAGTTAGTGCCAACATATCTAGCAAATACTTCACCATTCTGATTTTTAAACAGTTTATAGTTGGAGTCAAATGACTCATCAGAAGAATGAGAAGATTCACATGTAAAGCCAGATAAATTAGATGGATCAACTAGAGGTCCCTTTGCAGCAACCCATGAGGTTTTGGGGTACTGCTCAGGCTTCCAATATGTACCATCAGCATTGAGTTTCCTCTCAAAGGCACTACCCTCTTTCCTAGGGTTCCTATTGAGGATCTGCTTTTTAAGCACATCACAAAGAGTCCGATGCCCTTTGAGGCTTTTGTACATGTCTGCCATGTACAATTCCTTCAGCCCTGCATCGTCAGGGATACTAGCAATGTCCTCAAATGAGGAATTAGTGATATCAGAGACAGTTGAAGAATTTGTAGCATTAGAAGCATTTGAACATTGTAAGTGCATCTAGTGCCCCTTAGTGATTTTGGTGTATTGAAGACTTATAGGTTAAGGGACTAATGTGTTTATGAGTGTACACAGGTCTATAAGTCTATGAGGAGTTTGATATTTACAGAGAAATTCGACAACAAATGCTGATCAAATTCCTCGACGACAACCAGCTCATCCTCGCGTTGCAAAATAAGTGCAAGTTGAAAAGATCATTGATGACATTGAAGCACCAGGTCCTCTCACATGCTCAAAAGCTTCACATTTATCTAACTTTTGTGGGCACTATGCTTTTGTCTCTATCACAGAGCCCACTAAGGTAGATGAAGCATTTCTGGAGCCTGAGTGGATTCAGGCCATGCAAGAAGAATTACATCAGTTCGAGCTCAACAACGTCTGGGAACTGGTCAAACGTCCAGATCCTCGCAAGCACAATATCATTGGCTCAACGTGGATCTACCGCAACAAGCAAGATGAAAATGGCCTTGTTGTGAGGAATAAGGCACGGCTAATAGCTCAAGGCTACACACAGGTTGAAGGAATTGATTTCGATGAAACTTTTGCACCTGTTGCTAGACTTCAGGCAATTCGCATATTACTTGCTTATGCTAACCATCATGATATCACTTTATATCAAATGGATGTGAAAAGTGCATTCCTCAATGGTAATCTTGAGGAAGAAGTATATGTTGCTCAACCCCCAGGTTTTGAAGATCCAAAGAATCCTGACAAAGTCTTCAGACTCAATAAGGCCCTCTATGGCCTCAAGCAGGCCCCTCGGGCGTGGTATGATACTTTGAAGGAATTCCTCATGAAGAAAGGCTTCAAACCCGGTTCACTCGACCCTACTCTTTTCACTAAATCTTATGATGGTGAATTGTTTGTGTGCCAAATATATGTTGATGATATTATCTTTGGATGTACTGACCAACGTTATAGTGATGAATTTGCCTATATGATGAGTGAAGAATATCAAATGTCTATGATGGGAGAGTTGAAATTCTTCTTACGTATTCAAATTCATCAACAACGCAATGGCATATTCATATCTCAGGAGAAATACCTCAAGGATGTACTGAGGAAATTCGGCATGCAAGATTGCAAAGGCGTCAAAATTCCTATGCCCAAATGGCCATCTATGCACTGATGAAAATGGTATTGACTTTGATCAAAAGGTATACCGCTCCATGATTGGTTCTTTATTGTAATTTATGTGCATCTAGGCCAGATATAATGCTTAGTGTTTGCATGTGTGCCCGATTTCAAGCTACACCGAAGGAATCACACCATAAGGCTGTGAAACATATTCTTCGATATCTAGCTCGCACACCAACACTTGGATTATGGTACCCCAAGGGCTCGACTATTGTTCTCATTGGATATTCTGACTCTGACTATGCTGGTGATCGCGTGGACCGCAAGTCAACATCTGGTACATGTCATTTCCTCGGACGATCTTTGGTCTGTTGGTCCTCGAAGAAACAGAACTGCGTATCACTGTCTACTGCTGAAGCTGAGTACATTGCTGCTGGTTCTTGCTATGCTCAATTGCTATGGATGAAGCAAACTCTCAAGGACTACGGCGTCAACGTGAAGAATGTGCCTCTCTTCTGTGACAATGAGAGTGCCATCAAGATTGCTCACAACCCAGTTCAGCACTCGAAGACAAAGCACATTCAGATTCGTCATCATTTTCTTCGTGATCATGTGTTGAAGGGCGACATTTCTATTGAGCATGTGAAGACTGAAGAACAGCTAGCCGATATCTTCACAAAGCCCTTGGATGAGAAGAGATTTAGCAACTTGCGGTGTGAGCTAAATATCTTAGAATCTTCGAATGTTCTTTGAAAAGGACACTCATCCTAACACTTATGCAAAATGGATGACTTAGATGTGCAACACATGAAGAAACGTTTTTCTTCAATCAATGAAGAATAACACTCTAAGTGTGAAGAAATTAACGAAGAATTTGATTCTCAGAACCATACAACAATTGTACGCGGTGTCTGAAATCATCATTCTTATACGGTGGGTCACGCCACCACCAAAGTTGAAAATCTTCAATTTGAGTTTTTCCTTAGTTTTGAAATTCCTCAGTTGTTCATTTTCTTCAACTTTGCGTTGTCTTCACTGTTTCCGTCGTTTTTCTTCATTAGCTATACACACATATATATATATATGAGTTTATGTCCTCTACAGCATTCACTTATGGCTAATTCTTCAAGTTGCTTTTTCTGCTAAGTGAATGTGATCGGACCCTTCCCCCTTTATGCTAAACTCAACCCATTCTATTCACAAATTCTTCATGTGCGTTCTATTTGAAACTCGTTCAAAATCTTCACTGTGTCCTTGTCAGCTGAAGAATTTGCGAACGGAACGTTAAAACTTATCTTATCCAAATTTTCGGCTTTGCCGCTCAAACCGTTTCGCATCGAACGAAATACTTATCTATTCACCCACAATCTAACACGATCTCCACTTCTCAGTACGTGGGTGACACATGTCAAGCGAATGAGAAGGGTTAGGGGCACGTTCGTCCAATTTTTTCAGGCGAACAGTTTTTCACCCTCGCTATAAATACCCCCTCCCCTTCCTCACTTCGTTTACTCCACTTGACCTCTCTCTCCAGCTCGAGCTTCTCAAACCCAAGCGCCGCCGCTACTTCATCGTCGCCGGTGAGGAAGAGCTTCACTGCCTCGACCTCGTCGCCGCCGTACTCGCGCCGGCCGCAGAAATCTTCACTCCGCCGCCGCCGTAGCCGTCTTCCTCCGCCGAGTTAGGGCGTGGAAGATCTGCACAGACGAACTTCTCATCTCTACCTCATAGTTCATCGTGTTCTTCGTCCAGGGTAATTAAAAGTTACTTTTACTGCCCTCTTTGATTCAAATGATTTCTACAAAATCTTAAAAGGTGTTTATTCTTAAAATTCTTCACACACTAAACACCTCACATGTCATCTGTTCTTGATTCGATTCTCTAAGCAATAATTTTTCTTCAAGATTCCTCAATTGTGTGGATCTTTGATCTATACAACTCTAGAACCTAAGACAAAGAACGCTTAGTGAAATTCTTCAAGACTCGTCTGGTCAAATTCCTCAAACTTGTTCTTTTTTTTCAAAACCTTCTGAGAACGCATATGACCTCTCCAAATTCCTCGCAACTATACTCTGTTCACAGGTACTCATGTCCGCTGCTGAATCACTAGGTTCTCATCAACTTAACTCATTTGCAGCGTTCCTCGAAGAAAAATTGCATACTTCTTCAGAGAATTCAATTGTTCAAATTCCTCGTCTGAAGAAAATGGCTGATGGAAAGAAGCCACAGAAAGGAGGAAAGAGGCCTGAAATCAATACTGCCTTTGAGATCCCTGATGACATATACAAAGACTATTGCACTCCTGATGAGGCCAAGTTTGGTAAGGAGGACAAGAATCAGCGCAAGGTGCGCATACAGAGGATAGAGAGGAGATGGGCAAGAGAGTGGAGGGAGTACAGATATGTTACTCCCAAATACATGAAGAAATTCGCACTCAATCCTTCATGCCCAAGACCTCCATTGGCACGTGGCCAAGAAGCGGATCCCACCAGCCTCAAGCGCGGTGAGGACTATCCTGACGAATGGGCCAAGCACCAGGCCAAGCTGTCCAGACAAGCTAGAGAAGCAGTGAGGAAATTCAATGAAGACTCTGCTGCTGCTGCCGCTGAGGCCTCTGTCAAGCCGAAGAAATCCATGGCAAAGAAGCCTGCGCACAAGCCAAGTGCTTCACCTTCAATGCCCTCAAGGCCAAGTTCCTCAGCTATGCCCTCACGGCCAGAATCCTCAAAGCCCTCACGGTCAACTCCTCATACTGCTCCTGCTCCAAAGTCCTCAGCTCCTCCTCCAAAGTCCTCAGCTGCTCCGACCAAATCCTCAGCACCTGTGCATCTTGCCATGTGCCAAAGGACTACAGGCATCTCTATTGCATCAGGAGCTTCTGCTAGTTCCTCAGCTGCACCAAATTCTTCAACAGGACCCTCTCTGCTGAAGACAAAGACCACTACTGGACGAGGTTCTCGCCCAAGTCCTCACAAGAAGCAGGTCGCCTTTCAAGTACCGTCTGAAGAAGACGAAGCTGATGATGAAGAACTTGCTGAAATCATCAGAGATAGGCAAGTCAGGGCCTGCTAGAGCCAAGGGCACAAATGTGCCTCTGCTTTCGGATCCAAAGTTGATCCTCGACTACATTGATCTCTGGCACAAGGACCCAAATACTCCTATGCCTGACTTCAAGCTGACTCCTGGCCAAAGTCATATGCTGACTGCCTTCATCCAAGAAGAAAAATGGAAATATGAGAAGGCCAGGCAGATCAAGAAAGCGCAGTACAGGAAAGAGAAATTCCTGAAGAACAACGTTGTCTCTATGACAACTGATGATCTTGTGAAAATACAGTCTGAAATCAAAGTCCTCAGCGATGATTTTAATGCTTACTATGCTGATTGGCAAGGAGCCAAGGCCAGGTTTGTTAAACTGACTGAGAAGTTCACCTCCCATGTTGCAGCTCCAACGCAACAAGAAATTCCCCAGGCTGAAGCATCTGCTCAGCCGACTGAAGAACATGCCAGCACCGCTGATGACATTCAGGCTGCTGAAGAAAATGTGAGTTCCAGGGCTGATGACTGCATCCCAGCCGCTGATGAAATAGCCAGGGCATCCACTAGTGGTGTGCCTGAAGAAAATGATGAGGTCAGGGCAACTACATCAGTCGTGCCTGAAGAAAATCAACCACATTCCTCTGCTTCTCCTGCGCCTACTCCAACTCCAATCCTTCCATCTGCATCAGATGTGAAGAAGACCAAGGCTGCAGAGCGTGCAACAGTGAAGAAAAGGAAAGCATCAGCTTCTTCAGATTCTTCAGCTCCGAAGAAAAAGAAGTCTATGACCAGCTCTTTTGCAAACCCCATTGATGCTGTTCCTATCTCAACCATGCCATCAAAGGAAATCGTCCCTTTTGATGAAGAATATGTGATCCCTAACGGATCTGATGAAGAAAATCCTTCTGCTGCTACGTCAGAGCAGATGGATGAAGAAATTGAAGTGGATGAAATCCCTTCAACTCCAGCTGTTTCCTCGGCTATGCCTTAGTTTACTACTGAAGAGGCCGGCGTTGAAGAAATGGAAGATGAAGATGTGGACATTGGCTGTACCACACCTGTGCTGAATGATGACTTTTGGGAAAGTCAGCACCCCAACTCTCCACTCTTCACACCATTGCAACAAATTCCTCAGTCCCCAGCAACTACAGTTCAAATGGGGTCTGATGAACCACATGCCACACCGTCTGTCCATGAAGAAATTCCAGCCACTAGTGCTGAAGAAAATTTAAATGAAGAATTGAAGACCCAGGCTGTTACTGGAGTAGAAGCTGAAATTCCTCAGCCTGAAGGACCTGAGATTGCGATTCTGTCAGGACCGGTTTTCGGGATATTAATTTCCCAGAAAATGGCCCTTGTGCTCACCAGCCCCAGGATTACTGTTAGCTGATGAGGCACCAACTTGACACAGAAATTCCAAGCAAAGTACAAAATATGTAGTACAAGACCATTGTGGCCTCTGAGTACAACAAATGGTTTCTAGTGGTTGATGGCGGAAGCGGTTTGTGTTTCATCTGCGTCTATGGGACTCCATTTCCCACAGGAACAGCTGACTAGGATAACTCCTATCTTCGCGAGGCTGCTATCTCCATTGCGTAGGTTCCGGGGCTGTCGTCGCAACGCTCCTCTCCACTCAAGAAATCTGGCCAAGACAATAGCCAGGGACAACCTAGTGAGTACTTTGAATGTACTCGCAAACATCATCAAAACAGGTATAACATAGCAGGTGATAATCATGCACGAAAATAATCCGCGATCACTTGATCAGTCCCAAAATAAAACTCACGATGCATGTAAGCAGGAAATAAAAAATGCACCGATCGGGTGTCTGAAGCGACACCTTGAGTGGGTAATAATATAAAGCGTGCCTCAGTCGGGCGTCTGAGCGACGTCACATAAAGGGCTTATATAAAAGAATAACAAACATGCCACAGTCGGGCGTCTGAGCGACACCACATAAAGGGCTTACAAGGTAAATAAATAACAAGCATGCCACAGTCGGGCGTCTCAGCGACACCACATAAAGGGCTCATAAGGTAAATAAATAACAAGCATGCCACAGTCGGGCGTCTCAGCGACACCACATAAAGGGCTTGTAAGGTAAATAAATAACAAGCATGCCATAGTCGGGCGTCTCAGCGACACCACATAAAGGGCTTATAAGGTAAATAAATAACAAGCATGCCACAGTCGGGCGTCTCAGCGACACCACATAAAGGGCTTATAAGGTAAATAAATAACAAGCATGCCACAGTCGGGCATCTCAGCGACACCACATAAAGGGCTTACAAGGTAAATAAGCATGGTGAATATCCAGGAGGTAGAACCGTCCCAGGGATATTCAATAATTCAAATAATATAATGGGTTAGTCCATAATATTCATAATCATCACAGGTCACAAGTCATGATCCAAGTTCTGGTTTAACATTTTTTTTCTCCTCCGAAGACCGACACTTGACCCATCCCAGACTGTAGTCCTTACCCATGGACACGGCTATTCGAATAGATGTATAATCTCTGCAGAGGGTGTACTCTTTACCCACGGGTAACGGATTTCTTTAGTCCATCGGGACTAATTCCGTCTACGGTCTTTTAATTGAAAACACACCTAACCGCACACACCAGCCTAACTTACCGGTGTCTGGAATCACCCACGACACCCATTAAGAAAAACTCTAACTGGGGAGGCTACAACCTCGACTTAGCATGGGATCACAAAATTTATACCGCGCGCAAACTAGGGGAGCTACCCCCTCGGCTCCAACCGGAAACACCCATGCCCCCAGACCAGGTGGCATGCCTACCGGATGCAGCCGGTATCTTCCACCATGGCCTCTCTGTACGGTGTGTGCTAGAAAGGGGTTGACAACTTACTGAACTGTACCCTACCTATGGCAGGGACAAGTGGTAGTACGAAACATGTATGGGAGGTTACCGGAACAAGACTCGATCTACGGCCGACTCAGGAGGTTTAAGTATTCCCTGCATGGTTAGCATACCAATGTTCTTCATAGTTTCCCGACAGGGTCACCACCCCTCATGCCCCATCATGCCTTACTGCACATTCTCGCCACAACGAGACGTCAGTCACGGGGTTGTGTTCACCGGAACATAACCTCCTTTCGGACTCCCTCCGAACTATCATCAGGCACATGTGGCATGAGAAGTAGCTACTGTCACCAATGTCACATACATAACAGAAAAGATTTTCCACCATGTGCTTATATGCATGAGTATGATTCCACATAAAATAACACCATTCCACATTAGCATAAATGATGGAGTTCTAGAATATTCTAGCAAAACAACACCCAACTTGTATCATATCTGAGTTCAAGATGCTTTCCTTCAAGGTGTGGAGGGGTGAGGTGCACTCCAAAAATTTTGAAAGTTATAATCTCCCCTCCAAATTCCTATTTTCAAAAATATTCAAATAACACATACTTTAAAAACAGTGCAAAAAGTTGTCCTAGATATTTTTGAAATAAATCTGAAAATATACTAGGTGGAATTTGAGAGAGGTAGGAAAAAGAATTAATTCATTTGGAGTTTTATTTAAAAAGATATAGCCAGTCAAAGTTTCAGTCAAAATCTGATTTTAAAATAAAACAGAAAAGATAACGTTTCGGACGAAATACGCTTTCGAGAGGGGGACACGTACTTCGGGCTTTACGCCTCCACTTAAAACAGCGCGGGCCGGCTCGGGGTCACTGACAGTGGGTCGAGGGGGTCCACTGGTCAGGTTTGACCAGTCGTCCACGCCTCCTTCTCCTCTGGCTGATCGGTGGCGGAGCTCCGGCGATCACCGTCGACGAACGGCGGCTCCCCACGGGGCCCTGGGGGCAGGGATGGATCCGCCAGTCCAGGGCGGTCCTCCCAGTGGTCGCTAGGTTGGCGGGGGTGTAGGGAGTCGCCGGCGGCGAGCTCTGCGGCGGAGGTGGCTTCGGGAGGTTTTGGGGACTAGGGCTACGGTGGTTCCCGATCGTGTTTGAGAGGTGGGGTGGCTCCGCAAGGATCAGGGGAGTTGAACGGTGGCTTGAGACGGATGAGGGAGGCTCTGGTTGTGACGAGCGGGACCGGAACGTGGCTGCGGTCGAGCTGACCGGAGAGGGGGAAGACGGCCTTCCTTGGTCGATTGCAGGCTATGGGAGCGCTAGGTGGATGGCTTGAGCTTGCCTGAGTGACTGGACGAGCTCGGGGCTCCTCTTATAGGCGGCCAAGGTCGGTTCCGCGGCGGCCGTGGATAAGACCGACGGCGAACCGCCGTTCTGTTGCTGCAGGGCGACGTGGTGGTGATTCGGGCTGGTCGGCGCATTCCGACGAGCTCCCCACTGCTCAAGGGGGCGAGCTGGCGCGCACGGGTGGCTCGGGCGGTGCCGTCCGCGGCAGAGCCCTGCTGTGGCCGGCCGCTAGCTGCCACGGCCGACCTGACGGCGGCGCTGTGGAGCTCCAGGGGTGGCCTGGAGGGTGCTGGTGAGTGGATGAGGACGGGCGTGGCTCTGCAGGTGAGCAAAGGCCAGGGGCCAGACGCGGCGACCCGTGCGCACGCACGTGCAAAACGCGCACTCTGGGCGCGCCCAGTGCATGCACGCCAGGTGCTCGACGAAATGCCAGCGCGTGTTAGAGAGCTCGGATGATGCTGGTAGTTAACAGGCCTGGGTTAGGGTTAGCTAGGAGCTTAGTGGACAAGTTAGTTAGGTCAGAGGATCAAGCTCACAATGCCAACTAAAAATCATGCCAAATTTGGCCATGCACACAAAGTGCTCGGCAGAATGTCATGGGCATCTAGGCATCTCTTGGGGTGGCCAGAAACTCCAGATCATAGTCTCTTTAGATGCTAAAGAAGGTGGTAAGGTTAGTTTGGCAAAAACAGAAACTTGTTAGTGCAAGTTTTTGAGAAAACCAATTCTGGACAGAAAGAAAAGGGCATCATTTCATGGACCAAACATACTCCAATGGGTCCAATCTCCTGGTCTTAAGGGTTTGGTAGAGTGGTCAATAAGTAGGAAAAAGAGTCATGGGAAAAAGGGCAAGTTAAAATATGGTTGCAGTAGAAAATGCCAAACTGAACCAGAGAGCAAAAGAGGATGATTTGCTCAAATTTTTCAAAGCACACTCATAGATTTTTTCAGAAAGTTGAATTATATACTCCTACTGACCTCCCCTAATTTTGGTGGAAGTTTTAAAGGAATATTTAAATAGGTTGTAGTGCAAATTACAAACTGGACCAGATTTGAAAACTTGTGGTAGGGCTCAAAATCCCCAAATGACTAAAGGAGATTTTTGCATAAAAGTGATGTGGGAACATCACATGACATCTCCAAATTTTGGTGGGAATTTTAAAGAATTATTTGAAAGGGTTGTAGTGCAAATGAGGCTCTAAAGCTTATAAAAATCATTTTTAAAAGAATAAAGCTCAGGAAAAACAATTATGCAAATAAATCCACTGATAAAAGCAATGTTTTCTTGAGAGGGTATACAAGTCCAATAATATTTTTGGAAAGTTTTCACTTGGGGTAAAAACTCCACAATATTAAAGAAAAGAGAGGTTCTGAAATCAAAAGATAAATCCAGAAAATAAAAATTAATTTCCTGGCAAAATTTTAATTAATAAAACAAGGTAAATTTTTTGGGGTGTTACAGATTCCTGAGGTGATAATGCAATTGACTGACACTCCTCAGCCCAAGCCAAAGGATCCATTCTCAAAGAAGCAGAAATTCAAGGCTGATGATTTCTTCGGCGGGCACGTGTTCTTCAATGACTACAATCCTTATGATTCTGCTCGTCTTAGAAGGAAGCGCTTCTGGACCGCCAGCCAGGCAAACTTCTATTCCTCACTGTTATTCAACAAGGACAAAGTCTTCGACCACGGGCATATTCCTCATGTGGACATGGAATCACTGCCGTGCTTCTCACCTGTCCTCAGTGTGCTTCATGACACAGGCCTCCTCAACTTTTGCACAGACATAGTTGATTGGAATGAAGAGCTCATTCTTCAATTCTACACAACTTTGCACATCACAGGAGATGCTGACGATGAAAACTCCTGGGTTTTGGACTGGATGACCGAAAATACTCACTATAAGGCACATGCCTCTGAATTACTTCACGCCCTGCCCATCAGTCCCCCACCTAAGGAGCTCGTTGCATGTACCAAGAGCCCGAGTTTATAGATCACTATATGCAAGTGCTGATGAAGCCATTGAAGCCCGATCAAGCCTCAAGGACAAAATTCCTCGTGAAGGAATTGCAGTATGTACCAAGGACAGTCTATCGCATTCTGACGAAGACTATGAGCCCAATCAAACGCCATGACTCATCTCATGAGGAAATTGTTGGCATCATGAAGAATCTGGTTTTCAACATCATTCATGGCATTCCTGTAAATTATCACGATTTCTTCATGAGGACTCTGGCAAATGTTGCTCTTTCACCGTTTGAGCTGAAGCCTTATGCACCATGGATTATGAGATTCCTCAGAACAAGGTCTTCACTCAACTACAAGGCTGATTTTCAGAATCACCTCAGCTACTTGCCCCCGATTGAAGTCCTCAAGCGGACCTATTCCTCAGCTGATGAAAAGGGCAAGGCTCCAGCTGTTATAGATGAAGGCATTCGTCCATTGGATGGTCAATTTCGCAAGGCTGCATCTTATTCCACCAATGATGACTCTGCCACTCATGATTCTGCTGCCCATGCCTCCAAGCCAAATCCTCAAGCTACTGCTCCTCGTGTGATGTCTGACCATGAACTTCTGCTAAGTCTTCACCAGAAGGTGGATCGAAACCATAAATGGGTTAAGCGTCAGTTTGGTTCAATTCTTCACAACATGACTGCTACACATAATGCTGTGAAGAAAAACCATTACTACCTCCATGAAGTCTTCGGTCGCACCTGGGCTGTTCTGTCTCACATTTACAGCGAAGAAGATCTGAAGAACATGGGTCTCAAGGAAGATTTTGACTGGTCTGCACCTCCACCGAAGAAATACAAGAAGGTCAAGGTTCCTTCCTTGGTGGCCAGCTCCTATTCTTCATCGCGCAACACCGATGAACATGAAGACTTGGACGACACTGCGGCAGGCCCTACATCAACAAACGACCCCAACAACACTGGCGCTCCTTCATCAACTTGATATTCTTCAGGGGCGTTAGTCCTCATTTTCGATCCTTTTGGTCATTCGATGACAAAGGGGGAGAAATTTGAGTTAGTCTTCAAGCGGGTCTATCTTATATGGGCGTTTTTTTCTTAAGTTACAACTCTCGTTCTTCTGATGACTTTGTTGGATCGAGTTGTAAACTTAAACTCTATGGTGACCTGATACTTTTGCTGTGTTTTTCTGCATGCTTATTCCTCATTAATGTTTATGCACGCATGCTGAATTACATCAGTCACCATATTTCATCATGCATTTCAAATTCTTCATATATTATGTCAAATGCGTGTATGAATTACAAGATATAGGGGGAGATCTCCATGATTCAACTCTTCAAGTGTGCATTGCTTCAAAAGCAAATTCCTCACTATGCACATCCTCAGGGGGAGTTCTTCTATATCTTGCAATCAAATTCCTCAATATCAGTATTTACACTTCATATGTTTATCCCCGTTGAAAACTTAACCTATATTGTCATCAATCACCAAAAAGGGGGAGATTGTAAGTGCATCTAGTGCCCCTTAGTGATTTTGGTGTATTGAAGACTTATAGGTTAAGAGACTAATGTGTTTATGAGTGTACACAGGTCTATAAGTCTATGAGGAGTTTGATATTTACAGAGAAAGTCGACCCCTAAAAATGAAGTTCTTCGACTGAAGACTTCCGATTTCTGAAGACTTTCTGAAGACTTTGAAAGTGAAGAAGTTGGTGTGACCTCGAAGACTTGGTATTCATTTGAGGAACATGAAGTGTGAAGACTTTTGTTTTCGTAGTTTCATTTTCTCTTACTTGAGTCATAGGAAACACCGTAATATTAAAGGGGGTCGAGGAAATACTAAGGAAAAATTTCCATGTGATGCTCAACTCAAAATCCTACACCTACCAATTCCTTCGAGTGAAGCCATTGGAAATCTCATACAGTTCAGTCATATTCTTCAGTGACAGAGACGAAGTTCTTCTAGTCTCTGAGTAATTTGTTCTGACTGAGGAGTTAGGAATTCGCCAGTGCGGATTGCCTACACAGTGAGGAACATGATTAGCTGGTTGGCTGCTCCGAGAGAAACTGACACTTGTCATTTGAGAGCATCCCATCCTCCGAGGACTTTGAGTGAAAATCATCGAGTGACGAAAAACCCAAACCCAAACACCTACAAACCCAAAGTGATTGAGCATCACTTAAGAGATTGATCCTGCGTGGATCCAACGCTTGTTGCCTTTGAAGACTGTGCTTCTTCCAGACGGTTAGGCGTCATGGTCTAGAGCATCCAAGAGGAATTGTGGATCGCCGAGTGACCGAGTTTGTGAAGGTTCGGAAGTCACCTGAAGACTTACCATGAGTGATTGAGCGAGGTCTGTGTGACCTTAGCTCAAGGAGAATACGGTGATGACTGTGTGTTCTCAGGTTTAAATACCTAGCCGCTCCAACCAGATGTACAACTGAGACAGCAGTTGGAACTGGTCTACCAAATCATTGTCTTCACCAAGCTTACTGGTTTTATTTCCTCAACTCTTCCATTTCCTCATTACTGTGTTGTGTGCTTGTCATATCTGTGTTTGAAGACTTTGACTGAAGACTTTCTCAATTTCGTCAGTTCAATTTCTTCAGTCTGTTTGTCTTCATCCTGTGTTATCCTGTGTTTACGCTTTCTGTACTCTGTGCCTGTCTTCATTTCATCATGATGACCATGCTTGTATTCGGTTATGTTTACTTCTGAGTACTTATTCCGCTGCAAGTAGTTCTTCGCTAAGGAATTTCCTCACCGGCAAATTCCTTAGTGAAGAATTCATAAAAATCGCCTATTCACCCCCCCTCTAGTCAATATAACGAACTTTCACGCACCTCTCTGATCTGTTAAGAAGGCGATCAATATGCATGTGTATTAGTTGTGTGACTAGATATCGATAATGGTGTAATAATTTGTGAATAGTGTTCTGACAAACGTACCCAGTCCTGTCTTTGAGATCTGATCCTTTCGGACGCCATCATGCGAATGTTCTCGCAAACGTAGTATGCACACAGATCAGTCCCCGACGCCTGCTTCAGGGCCTTTACGAGAATGGAATTGAATCAGATAATGATTAATCAAGCATGATAATTAATTAATGGTATTGAAACAAGAATTAAAGAGATGGTAGCTAGCTAGCTAGTACTACTTAATTACTTACCTTGGGTCGATACCAAAACAGCTTTTTTGCCCATTTGCCTGGAGTCACCTTAATGAACTTTGCCCAAGCCCTGCCCGCCGGCAAAGAAAATTAATAAAGGGGTTATTAAATAGTTCATATCAGGAAATGACGAACTAAATAGGCCGAGATATAGTTAATAATGATTGAAATTACCTGTTGACTATCCCAAACAAGATGGTGTAGTCACTTTCTTTTTTAAGTAGTGAGTCCAGTACTTCAACTTTTCCTTCTTCAACTTTAATGTCTAACAAGATTCAGTGGAAACTGCATGCGCACACGTTTGCATGTCTTAATTAAGCGGGCATGTGCATAACACTAATCAACTACCCTAAACCCTATACACTTAATTATTAACATCTAGCTAGCTAGTAAGCAAAAACAGAATTTGTAGTACAAGACAACGTGACTCACAGGAAGTTGTAAGGAAGTAGTATATCTTCATTGGTATTGAGGAGCTTGAAGAACTCTAGCATGCTTTCCTCTAAACTTGCTCGACAACTTGGAATATTCCATGTGTACTCATTAATGGTATTTGGGTCAATGAACCCAATGCCATAGCGTCCAGATTTTTTCATTTGATACATCTTCATCCTGCATAATACCACAAAAAAGAATATAGTGAGGATAATTACAAGTAAGGATTGATCAAAATGATCACTACAGCTAGCTTGAGACTTAAATTACAGAAAGAAATCACTTACAGACAATAGCAACTGACGATAGATTTGTCGAGTGCGTCTTGATTGTATAACTGAAATAGTTCTGAATACTCAACAGACACAGCTTTCTCATGGAAGTAATGCTCCTCCTTGACATTCACCATGAGGGACTCACGATTAGAAATCTTGGTAATGTTCATGTACCATTGATGCAATTCATACATTCTCGTTGGGAGGTTCTTGACCTCGTCTGGCTCGACCAAAGGTTGGCCCCGGACATATTTCCGTTTTATTTCCTCCTCTCTATGGGGAGACATGGGCTCGATATCGAGGCATTGTCCAACAATGATCTTGAGCATTTCAGCCTGCATTATATGCTCCTCGGTTATTACCACATTGCCTAGCTAGGGAACGTAAATGGTTTTCCCACAATAATATTGGGCGCGCGTACTCTCATGTGTTGTTGGCACAACAAGCTGGGGGATCGATTGCGCCGCCTGTTCTCCCAGCTGGGGAACGGTTTTCCCGCATTTTTTTGACAGCTGCTTGTTGGCTCGAGCTCGAGCTCGCTTCATTCTGTAGTCGTGCTCGATGTGCCTTCCTGATTTGGCGCTCATAGACTGAGTCAACAGGCTTGGGAGCTGGTGGTCTAGCCAAACGAATGAAGTGGTCAATCTTTTCCTCAGGCACTTTCTCCCTCGGCGGCGGTGCCGGTTTCGGTCCAAAATGGGCGTCCACTTGGGCCTTCACTATGGCTTCGTTTTGCTCCTCGGTCATGTCGTAAGGCCTCTGAGGAAGAGGAGCGAGGCTTGGACCATATTTATATCGCTTGTCTCCGCCTATACCTCCTGTACTACCTCGACTCGTACCGCTACGCACCATAGCTGCGGCGTGTCTCTTCTGCAATTGCTGAGGCGGCGGAGACGGCTGACGTGGCTGAGTTGGAGCAGGAGTCTGCTCACGCATTGGTGGACTTGGAGGAGAGGGAGTCTGTTGACACGGTGGCGGACTTCGAGGAGGAGTCGGCTCACGCGTTCGTGGACTTGGAGGAGCGGGAGTCTGCTGACACGGTGGCGGAATTCAAGGAGGAGTCGGCTCACACGTTCGTGGGCTTGGAGGAGCGGGAGTCTGCTGACTCGGTGGCGGACGTCGAGGAGGAGTCGGCAGACGCAGTGTCGGTGGCCTTCGAAAGATGAAGCAATCCTTTCTCCATAGGATGATACGATGTATGGCCTCTCCCAGTGTGTGCTCGTCGTCACCTCCAGGAATGTCAAGCTCTAGCCCGAATATTGGTCCACCACCTCATCAACCAAGACACGAGCATAGCCCGCTGGAATCGGGGTGCAATGGAAGGTTGCTCCGGGGGTATTTGTAAAAGCAACGGCATCCGCCACCTTCATGGATATGTTCTTCATTTTAAAGTGTAGCTCACAGTTAGTGTTCTCTATGATGTCATCCACAGGGTATGTATCCAGCAGTGCGTCGCCCGGGGCGGAACCAACACTGCTTCTCGGCATGGATGGGATGGTGCTATCCAATGCTGGACGATCATCCGCTTGCTGCCGCCGCTGCTGAGACCCCCTTTCCTGGCTAAGTGAGTCGATCTGCTGCTGCTGCTGCTGCTGCTGGAATTTGAGTGCCAAGTCCGTGTGCCTTGCTTCTAGGCCTTGAAGGCGTTCCGCATCCTGCTCCTCTGCTCCTCCTCCAGCTTCCTCTTCTTCTCCTCCTCCATCTTCTTTCTTGCACGGGTCCTATAGTCGTCGTTCCATTCCAAAAAGCCCTCATACCAGGGAATAACGCCCTTGCCTCGTGTTCTTCCCGGGTGTTCAGGATTTCCCAGGGCGCGTGTAAGCTCGTCGTTCTCTCTGTTGGGCTTGGGCGTGAACACCCCCTTTCGAGCATCTTCTATTGCGTCAAGTAACTTTTGTTCAGCTCCTTTTAGACTTGCCTTCTTCAAAACCAGGCCTGTCTTCGGGTCCAACGCCCCCCATGCGCATAGAACCAAGTTCTGCACCTGGGGGGCCAGCTCCTAGTAACCGGACTGACCCCTGCATCCTCCATCTCTTGCTCAGACTTATCCCACTTAGGCATTGCCACTGCGTAGCCACCCGGCCCCAGCCTATGGAACTGCGTCTTATTTGCGACATTGGCCTTGTTTTTTCTCGACCGTTCCTTAGATAATTCTGATTCCTTGAATTTCCTGAAAGCGGGCCAGTGTTCTCTTTGCTTCTCTAGTGTTCCCTTGAATTCTGGAGTCTTCCTTTCTGCAGTGAGGTAGTTGGCCCATATAGTTTTCTTGTGGGTGTTGAATGCAATTGCCATCTTCTTAAGAGCAGCGTCCTTGACTTTCTGCACATCTGCATCAGTGAAATAATCTGGTAGGGTGAAATGTTCCATCAGAGATTCCCAAATCTTTTGTTTTGCTCCGTTGTCGACCCAAGTAACATCTGGACGTTTAGTTTTTGGCTCTTTCCATTCTTGAATGGAGATCGGGAGTTGGTCCTTCACAAGAACTCCACACTGACGAACGAACTTGTTTGCAATGTTCTTAGGCGTGAGGGGTTCGCCACTAGCTTTGATGGAATCGATGTTGTACTTTACACCCTCCTTCAACTTTTTGCCCGGGCCTCGCTTTGTCCTGCTGTCTGTAGAAGCAGATTTGCTCAATCCGGAGGGCTGAAAGAAGAAAGATCGATTCATTAATATATCTTCAAATCAAAAAAAACATGTGATGATCACCAGATGCCTGCTTATATAAATATACCTCGCCGGTAGTCTTTGTTATTTCAGGATCAACATTGTCTATGTCATCATAAACATTGTCTGCGTCATCATAATCATAATCATAGTTCATGACTTCATCATCTCGGTCGTCGAGATCGAATATCTTGTCATCACCCTCCCCGGTATTGTTCAAATATCGGGAGCCGTCATCTGCTTCATTCAGATCATCCGGCCTGTGAGGGCTGCGTATGATCTCGAACAATTCCTCTTCTCT
The DNA here is from genome assembly GCF_018294505.1 of Triticum aestivum. Classification (NCBI taxonomy): domain Eukaryota; kingdom Viridiplantae; phylum Streptophyta; class Magnoliopsida; order Poales; family Poaceae; genus Triticum; species Triticum aestivum. The sequence continues at coordinate 619,933,003 of NC_057814.1, forward strand.
ATCTCTGCTGGTATTGTCCGCCATAGCTTTTACTTAACTAATACAGAAGAAATATAAAACAATTTAGTATTCAGATTACAATGCATGGATACAATCAATAAGGAAAAACTGAATCATATAGTACATAATATGCATCGTCTCAAATAATATATAATCTCGAATACATCGTCTCGAATAATATATAATCTCGAATACATCGTCTCGAATAATATATATAATCTCGAATACATCGTCTCGAATATTATATATCGAATACATCACTGGCTAGGTAGCTAATAAAAATTGAATACTATAGAAGAATCTAGGCCACTCGCGGTTCCTGGGGCGCGGGCGGTGGACACCCGAAGAGAAGGAACCGTCACAGGATCATATCTCCGGTCATCTGCCCAAAGAACCTGCCAGGTATTGGAGAACCTGACGTCCATAGCAGCCATGTAGTGATGGACGTGCTCGTCCTCCTCCTGACACGGCGACGCACCACCTCCGACGGGGCCGGCTCCCTCTGCACCGAATGTGGCCCACGCGAACGCCACCAAAGGAGATCAGGGTCGACGACGGGACCCGAGGCCGGGTTCCTCACCAAGCGGCACGCCCCTCCAGGTAGCACCTCCCAGTGCCAGCTCGGCGGAGCCCAGTCCCGGACATGGGTCAGCCAGACATCGTCGCGAACGGGTCGACGGCGAGGATGCGGGCCGGGCATCGTCGAGAACAAATACTATATGCCTTCAAAAAGTAACATTTTTAAATGATTGGATTGTGATAACTAAAATTCTATATGCAAATTCTAAATTTTTCTATAACTAAAATTATAACATCGATCATCGTCTAACAATTTGACATTAATCTAATTCGTCTAGCTAAAACTAATTCTAAAATTTCTAACATTTCTATATAACTAACATTTCTATAACATTTCTAATATTTCTATAACTAAAAAACAGAAAAATTGCTAACATTTCCATAAATATTTCTATAACTAAAAAACAGAAAAATTTATAACATTTCTATATAACTAACATTTCAATAACATTTCTAATATTCCTATAACTAAAAAACAGAAAAAATTTATAACATTTCTATAGATATTTCTATAACTAAAAAATAGAAAAATTTCTATAACTAAAATTTATAACTAAAAACTAAAAAACAATGTGTGTGTGTGTGTGGACATGGCGGCGGGCAGGAGCTCACCGGTGGCGAGGCGAGGCGACGGGGACGGCGACGGGCGGTGACAACCCGGATCGATGGGGACGGGGCAGTGGCGACGGGGACGGGGACGGGCCGGGCGGGGACGACGGGGCGGGGCATGGCGACAGGGACGGCGGGGACGGGAGCATGGCCGGGGCGGCGACGGCGACGGACGGCGATGGATGGCGACGGGGACAGCGACGAGGGGTGGCGGCGACGGGGCAGAGGAGAAGAAGCAGAGGGAGAGATGAGAAACTGACGAAATTTTGAAGTGTTTTCTTATATAGAGCCACCCTTTAGTACCGGTTGGAGCCACCAACCGGTACTAAAGGTCTGTTTTGGCCAGGCCAAGCGGCGGGAAGCGCCAACCTTTAGTACCGGGTGGTGGCTCCAACCAGTACTAAAGACCGCCCCCTTTAGTACCGGTTGGAGCCACGACCCGGTACTAAAGGGGTGCGCTGGCGCAGGTGCGGTGCGGCAAGTTTAGTCCCACCTCGCTAGTCGAGGGGCGTCTGCACTGGTTTATAAGCCCCAGTGCGGTAGCTCTCTCGAGCTCCTCTCTAAAGCAGGCCTACTGGGCCTACCTGTTCTGTGCTGCCCTGTGGGCCTACTGGCCTTTGCGGGCCTGCATCCTGGCCCAACAACACGTTCGGTTTCTAGTCGTATGCAGGCCGCTCTGCCCCAGTAGGCGGGATTTTTTATTTTCTTATTTTTTGCTATATTTTTTTGTTTTATTTAATTTTTTGAGTTGTTTTTTGCTGTATTTAGAGTTTCTTTGTGAATATTTTTTCTTTACGTACAAAAAATTACAAACTTTCTGTTAGTGCTGGTAGTTTTCAAATTTGAATAGTTTAAATTTTGAATTATTTGAAATTTATGTGAATCACTAGTTTGTGAATAACTTAACTTTGAAAATAGATTTTTCAGTGATTCTTTTTTCTTATGTTTAATATTGAGCAGGCATTCAAAGAAGATTTCCTTCTCTTCTTTGGTAAGAGCGTAGCTGGCATGACCCTGATGTATGCCGTCTTTTCCGTGCATACGTTGCTGGTCCTCCCGTGCCTCAGGTGTATCTTTTGTCTTCCCATACACGCCCAAGAAGCCAAGCAGGGTCAAACAAAGATTCTTCGTCACGTGCATCACGTCGATTGCGGAGCGGACCTCTAGGTCTTTCCAATAGGGCAGGTCCCAAAATATAGATTTCTTCTTCCACATGGGTGCGCGTCCGTCAGCGTCATTCGGAACAGGTTGTCCGCCAGGACCCTTTCCAAAGACTACCTTTGTGACGCCCCCGATTTGACCGTACACTAATCATGCACGCAAATGTGTACGATCAAGATCAGGGACTCACCGGAAGATATCACAACCCAACTCTAAAACATAATTAAGTCATACAAGCATCATAATACAAGCCAGGGGCCTCGAGGGCTCGAATACAAGTGCTCGATCATAGACGAGTCAGCGGAAGCAACAATATCTGAGTACAGACATAAGTTAAACAAGTTTGCCTTAAGAAGGCTAGCACAAACTGGGATACAGATCGAACGAGGCGCAGGCCTCCTGCCTGGGATCCTCCTAACTACTCCTGGTCGTCGTCAGCGGGCTGCACGTAGTAGTAGGCACCTCCAGTGTCGTAGGTGTCGTCGTCGACGGTGGCGTCTGGCTCTTGGACTCCAACATCTGGTTGCGACAACCAGATAGAAAGGAAAGGGGGAAAAGAGGGAGAAAGGCAACCGTGAGTACTCATCCAAAGTACTCGCAAGCAAGGAGCTACACTACATATGCATGGGTATATGTGTAAAGGGGCATATCAGTGGACTGAACTGCAGAATGCCAGAATAAAAGGGGGATAGCTAGTCCTGTCGAAGACTACGCTTCTGGCCATCTCCATCTTGCAGCATGTAGGAGAGAGTAGATTGAAGTCCTCCAAGTAGCATCGCATAGCATAATCCTATCCGGCGATCCCCTCCTCGTCGCCCTATTAGAGAGCGATCACCGGGTTGTATCTGGCACTTGGAAGGGTGTATTTTATTCAGTATCCAGTTCTAGTTGTCATAAGGTCAAGGTACAACTCCGGGTCGTCCTTTTACCGAGGGTCACGGCTATTCGAATAGATAAACTTCCCTGCAGGGGTGCACCACATAACCCAACACGCTCGATCCCATTTGGTCGGACACACTTTTCTGGGTCATGCCCGGCCGCGTAAGATCAACGCGTCGCAGCCCCACCTAAGCACAACAGAGCGGTCAGCACGCCGGTTTAATCCTAAGCGCGCAGGGGTCTGGGCCCATCGCCCTATGCACACCTGCACGTTGCGAACGCGGCCGCGAGCAGACCTAGCAACCCACACGATCACGGCGGTTACGTCAAAGCGGCCCAACACGGCGCGCGCCACTCAGTCGCTGACGTCACGAAGGCTTCGGCTGATACCACGACGCCGGGATACCCATACACTGGTAGAAAATGGGCCTTTAGTCCCGGTTCGCAAAGGCCTTTAGTCCCGGCTGTGCAACCGGGACTAAATATGCGCGACTAAAGACCCCCCCTTTAGTCGCGCCTCTTACGAACCGCGACTAAAGGCTTTAGTCCCGGTTCTCGTGGCTAACCGGGACTAAAGGCCTCCTCCGCAGGTTTAGGGTTTTAGCCCCCCTAAACCTGGTTTCTTTTTAATTTGTAGTGTTTCATTTCTTTTATATTTTTTTGTGTTTCATTTTAATTTTGATGAAGTTTCAGTACACATATTCTACGCTACTATATACATGCATATGAAATTTCAAACAAGAAGAATTCAAGAGGAATATATAATATATATTCAATCTCGGGTGACCATATACAACTTCGAACAAGTTTCCATACACAATTAGGATGGATGACCATATACAACTTCGAACAAGTTTCAATCTCGGGTATGCATATAAATTTCTTCGTCCTCGGTATAGTGTTCTCCTTTAGGATTGATGACTTCCCTCATGAAAAATCCTGCTAATTCATCTTGAATTGGTCGGAAGCGAGCTTCTGGACTAAGCCTCCTCCGCAAGTTATCCGTCGCGTTGCGCACGCTATCCGATGCCTTCCGCTCAGAGGTGTGTCTCCGGATGTTCTCACAAACATAGTATCCACATAGATTGGTCCCCGGTGGCTGCTTATCCACATTAACTAACCTTCTAAAATCTAGCTCATGTTTGAATTCACCGACAATTTCTTCTGAGAACCGTCTCCAAACCCTACAGGGCAAAGAAAATTAAATGAACAAGGGAGTTATTAGTTACTTGATATTAGGAAATGAACGAAAGAGACCGATCGATATAGAGCTCAAATGATTGAAAATAATTACTTTTGCAGCATTTTTCTCATGTCGGCCCAACGCTTTGGATCCGAATCCATAGAGTCCATGATTAGAACTCTGGAGGTGTGAAGTTCAATATTTAGCAGAATCCAGTGGAACCTGCGGACACGTTACATGCACAGTCATGCATAACTCATCGATTAGACATACCATGCATGGAGTAAACAAAAGAGAATGGGCACAAGAGAGAAACACTCACCCAAAATGGTAAGGAAATAGAATATGACTTTTGAGTTGATGCTTTCTAAGAAACTTGTACAAGTCTTTCTCCACGTCTTCGGGGTGATGTTGTAACACATGTCCATTAACGATATCTGGGTCAATGAACCCAACATCATGGATGTTTCTTATTTTGCATTCCCAAATCTTCAATCTGCATAATAGCGTACGCAACAATATAGTTAGGACAATATATATATATATATATATATATATATATATATATATATATATATATATATATATAGTGCAGGCAATGAAGAACGAGATGAGGTAGAAATAAATCACTTACAGAACGTAGCAACTCAGCATAGATTTGTCGAGGTCGCGCAGATTGAACAGCTGGAACAATTCACTCATATGAACTTGTACAGAGTACCGTTTGGTGTGATGCTCCTCTGTAACATCCGCATAAACATATTCTTTGTCGGCCCATGTTATGAATTGCTTGTACCAACGTAGCAGATTTCGCATTTGTGGTGGTAGACTCTTTTCCCGCGCAGGCTCGACGAGAGGCCCATTCCGCACATATTGTAATGCTATCTCACATACTGGCGCATCCTCAAGGCCTAAGAAGGCACGAAGAGTCAAACCCATCTCGGACGCTTGTTTCATGGCACTCGCTACAGTCAATCCAAGTGCTGCCGCAGCTGCTATGATCTCGGGGTCCTCTTCCGGACCGGCTTTCACTATGAGCGGGGGGATCGATTGTTTATTCTGCATCCCGAGCTGGTCAACTTGTTTCCCGCTTTTTTTACTTTCTTCTTTCTCCTCCTTCAATATTTTTTCTTGCCTACGAAGTTCATGTCCATAGTCGTCAGGCATATTCAGCTCGGCTTGGGACGGTGTCGTCAAAAAATCCTTAGCCCACTTCTTTTGCTTCTCAGTGAATACTTGCTTGGGCTCAGGCTCTTTTATCGCCTTCATATCCGCCTTCCATTTCTCATAATCAGCAGACGCGGCCAATTTGGTTTCAGCTTCACTAAGTTCCCAAGGCCTTGGGAGGAGAGGCTTCAGTGATGGCTCCGGTACCCTTGTGGTCTTAGGTACATAAGGGTCCGGGTTAATAGTCCAGGAGCGGGTTTCCTTGCTGTCCGCCTGCTTCTGCTTCTTCGCCGGAGGTGGATTGGGGGGCGTCGTACCCGCCGGAGGAGGATTGGGGGGCGTCGTACCCGCCAGAGGTTGTGGATCGGGGGACGGCGTCGAATGGCGTGAAGGAGGTGTAGGTGAACCACCACGACCACCACCACCGCCACCACCACCACCACCACCACCATCAGAGGGGGGTGGACTTGTTAGCCTTGGCGCCTCGCCTGGAAACACTATGTACTTCTTTTTCCATAGAATGATCTGGCGCTTGACATCTCCAAGTCTTCTCTCCCCTTCGGGTGTAGCTTTGTCAATCTCCAGGTCCTCAAACCCTTGGACTATGTCTTCCACCGTGACACGAGCATAGCCATATGCAATGGGGTTGTTGTGGTGGAGTGCTCCAGGTGTACAGGGTAAAGCACTTCCGCTAGCTACCTTCGTGGAAACGTTCCCCACGGGATAATGCAGATCACATTCTTTCATCTCCTTTACATCATCCACGGGGTAGTGAGGCTCCGGTGCACGAATCTCGATCATCGGTGCACTAGCACCAGGCGGGGCATCCGTGGAAGCCACGCTGCTTCTCCGCTGCTGGCTTCCGCGATCCGCTTCATGATCTTCATGCGGCCCTGCAGCCGATTTTTCTTTTACTAGTTCATGCACGGTCTGCTTCAACTCATGGAGTTCCGATGCAAACTTCGCCATAAGGTCTGCATCCCGGTCCGTCTTTCTCTTACGGCTTCTGTAACAGTACGGGTCATTGTCCTGGGAAAACCATACTTTCCACGGAACTTTGCCTTTGCGTCGTACACGTCCTCCGTGTTCATCATTCCCGAGGGCTGTTGTCAGTGCGTCTTTCTCTCTGTTGAACTTGATCAAGCCCTGTTGAGCTTGGGTCATTGCGTCAATAATGGCTTGGGTGGGAGCAAACTTTTTCTGCCGGTGAACACACACCCCTGTCTCCGGGTCTAGCGATCCCCCATGCCCGTACCACCAACTTTTGGCCCTTGGGTCCCATCCCTCTGTACCTAGAGGGATTCGTCGCACCCTCAGGTCCTCCTCCATCTTCTGCCACCTAGGCTCCGAAAGGCGGTATCCTCCTGGCCCCATAATATGATGGAACTTTTTCTTACTCGCATTATCCTTATTTTTTTCGATATTTCCTTGAAATGCTCCGATTGCTTTTGCCTCACAAATTCTGGCCAATCATCTTTCAGTTTCTCATGTTGTCCATTGAAATCCGGAGTCTTGCCCTTGTTGACATAGTCACGGGTTAAATTTTTCTTGAAGTTCCAGAATGCTTCGCCCATCTTCTAAAGAGCGAACTCTTTAACTAGCCTCTTCCTCTCACGTCCACCCGGAACCTCGTTACCGAATTCATCGACTTAGTTGTATTCCGGAGGTAGAATGAAATGTTCCATAAGCTTTCTCAAGCAATCCTTTTTCGTTCTCTTGTCGACAAAACTGAAACCAAGACGTGCCTTCTTTGGCTCCTTCCATTCCTGGACGGTGATCGGGACATTGTCTCTAACAACGACTCCGCATTGGTTGATAAACTTTGAGGTGTGCTGTAGGGGCTTGCCGGTTTCACTGACAAACTCAATGGCATATGTTTCTCCTGTTTTCATCGCCTTGGATTTGCCACGCTTTGTCGTACTCGATCCGGCCGAGGGCTAAAAAAAGAGAGTCGCGCGCGTTAATACATATGTATTCACATTTCAGTAAGTTTGTATCATGAGAGGCTCAATGTATATATATACCTCGCCGGAGGTGGTTGCTACTTGCAATTCGAGATCACCGTTTGTTGACGGTTGACCTCCGTCGACAATGTCCGTTCCCTCACCTTCTTGATCATCGACAATGTCTGTTCCACCGTCAAGGTTCAGAAAAGAAGAGACTACATCCTCTTCTTGCTCATATTCTGAGCCCGGCACATAAGGAATCTCGTTGTTGATGATGCCCATTAAATAACGTTCAGCCTCCGGATCCCTAAGCGGCTCGGCTCTATCGTCCGCCATATGTCACTCCTGCATGTAGTAAAAATTCTTTAAGTATAAAGGAATTAAAAAATAAGATTAAGGGGACATAGAGGAGGAGGAATTAAAAAATAAGATTATTGAGCACTCCTTTTCTTCTTCCTTTTCTTATTTTGTTTTTTCCTTTACTTCTTCCTTTTCTTTTTCCTTTTCTTCTTCCTTTTCTTTTTCCTTTTCTCCTTCCTTTTCTTCTTCCTTTTCTTCTTCCTTTTCTTCTTCCTTTTCTTTTTCCTTTTCTTCTTCCTTTTTCTTATTTTGTTTTTTTCCTTTTCTTCTTCCTTTTCTTTTTCCTTTTCTTCTTCCTTTTCTTCTTCCTTTTCTTCTTCCTTTTCTTCTTCCTTTTCTTTTTCCTTTTCTTCTTCCTTTTCTTCTTCCTTTTCTTCTTCCTTTTATTTTTCCTTTTCTTCTTCCTTTTCTTCTTCCTTTTCTTTTCCTTTTCTTCTTCCTTTTCTTCTTCCTTTTCTTATTTTGTTTTTCCTTTTCTTATTTTGTTTTTCCTTTTCTTTTGTTTTGTTTTCTTTGTTTTTCTTTTTGGTTTCTTTCTTCTTCCTTTTTTCTTCTTTTTTTCTTCATTTAACATTTAACATGTAACATTTTCTTATTTTGTTTTTCCTTTTCTTCTGTTTTGGTTTCTTTTGCATTGGTTTCTTTTGTTTTGTTTTCTTTGTTTTTCTTTTTGGTTTTAATTTGGTTTCTTTCTTCTTCCTTTTTTCTTCTTTTTTTTCATTTAACATTTAACATTTAACATTTAACATTTTCTTCCTTTTTTCTTTCTTCTTCCTTTTTTCTTTCTTTTTTCTTCATTTAACATTTAACATTTTCATTTGGTTTCTTTCTTCTTCTTCCTTTTTCTTTCTTCTTCTTCCTTTTTCTTTTTGGTTTCTTTCTTCATTTAACATTTAACATTAACATTTTCCTTCTTCTTCCTTTTTCTTTCTTCTTCTTCCTTTTTCTTTCTTCTTCTTCCTTTTCCGGCGGCGGGAGGCGGAGGACGGCAAGCAGGGGCAGCGGGCGGCGGGCGGCGGCCGGTGGGCAGGGGCAGGGCCAGGGCGGCGGGCGGCGGGCGGCGGGCAGGGGCAGGGCAGGGCAAGGGCGGCGGCGGCGGCGCGCTAGGGCAGGGCAGGGGCGGCGGCGGCGCTCACTGGGGGCGGGGGCGGCGGCGCGCAGGGCAGGGGAAGTGGGGGGCGGCGGAGCTCACTGGGGGCAGGGCGTCGGCGTTGGGGCAGGGCGTCGGCGTCGACGTCGGCGTCAGGGCAGGGCTTCGGCGTCGAGAGGAGAATGGGAGGTGGCAGAAAATGCTAAGTGCTGTATATATAGACAGAGCTTTAGTCCCGGTTGGGGAGGCGGACCGCGACTAAAGGTACCCTTTAGTCGCGGTTGGCCACACCAACCGCGACTAAAGGGTACCTTTAGTCGCGGTCCGCCTCCCCAATCGGGACTAAAGGTTTTGGCGCCGCTTTCGTTCCCGCGCAGAAAGAGCCTTTAGTCGCGGTCCGCCTCCCCAACCGCGACTAAAGGTCCTTTTTTATATAAAATAAAACTAATTCATTTTAAAATCTTAAAAATACAATTATATATCAAAAAAATCAGAAAAATAAAACTAATTCATTTTAAACTCTTGAAAATACAAATAATATATCAAAAAAATCAGAAAAATAAAACTAATTCATTTTAAAATATTAAAAATACAATTATATATCAAAAAATCAGAAAAATAAAACTAATTCATTTTAAAATCTTAAAAATACAATTATATATCAAAAAAATCAGAAAAATAAAACTAATTCATTTTAAAATCTTGAAAATACAAATAATATATCAAAAAAATCAGAAAAAGAAAACTAATTCATTTTAAAATCTTAAAAATACAATTATATATCAAAAAATCAGAAAAATAAAACTAATTCATTTTAAAATTTTAAAAATACAATTATATATCAAAAAAATCAGAAAAATAAAAGTAATTCATTTTAAAATCTTAAAAATACAATTATATATCAAAAAATCAGAAAAATAAAACTAATTCATTTTAAAATCTTAAAAATACAATTATATATCAAAAAATCAGAAAAATAAAACTAATTCATTTTAAAATCTTAAAAATACAAATAATATATCAAAAAAATTCACATGATCCATTCAACAAAGTTTGGTACAATAATTTATTACACATCTATTCTTCCCTTGTGTCCCTGCTTGCTTACGATTGTGCTGTATCCATGCAGCATCCTCATCATTTAACTTAATGCTTGGGTCAGTGTTCACTTTGAAGGGCGGAATTTCACCAAACATATTATAATCTTCTGACATGTCTGTCTTGTCCTCCACTCCCACGATGTTTCTTTTCCCTGAAAGAACAATGTGGCGCTTTGGATCATCGCATGATGTACTGATCGTTTTCTTATCTTTCCGTTTCCTCGGTTTGCTACTCATGTCCTTCAAATAAAAAACCTGAGCGACATCTTTGGCAAGGACGAATGGTTCGTCAAGGTAACCAAGATTGTTGAAATCCACCATTGTCATTCCGTATTGCTCGTCCACCTTTACCCCACCTCCTGTTAGCTTGAACCATTTGCACCGGAACAAAGGGACCTTAAAGGAGGGTCCATAGTCAAGTTCCCATATCTCCTCTATGTAACCATAATAAGTGACCTTTTGCCCATTCTCGGTTGCTGCATCAAAGCGAACACCACTGTTTTGGTTGGTGCTCTTTTTTATCTTGGGCGATGGTGTAAAATGTATTCCCATTTATCTCGTACCCTTGGAAAGTCGTTATAGTCGAAGATGGTGTCTTGGCCAACATGTACAGCTGATATCCAACATCATTGTCATTCATTAAATGTTTTCGCAACCAATTGCCAAAAGTCTCCATGTGGGCCTTTCTAATCCAGGATTCAGCTTTCCCGGGTTGTCCGAGCGTAAAATATTCTTGTGTTGCTCGAAGTACGGAGCCACCAAGCTGGAATTTTGCAGAACTGTGTGGTGTGCTTCAGTCATAGAATGACCGTCCGTACATATCGTTGATTTCCTTCCGATCGTGCCTTTTCCACTTAGTCTCCCCTCGTGCCGCGATTGAGGAATACCAATCGGCTTAAGGTCAGGATTATAGTCAATACAGAACTCAATTGCCTCCTCATTTCCATAGCCCTTGACGATGCTTCCTTCTGGCCTAGCACGGTTACGAACATATTTCTTTAATACTCCCATGAACCTCTCAAAGGGGAACATATTGTGTAGAAATACAGGACCGAGAATGGAAATCTCTTCGACTAGGTGGAGCAGGAGGTGCGTCATAATATCGAAGAAGGATGGTGGGAACACCAACTCGAAACTGACAAGGCATTGGACCACATCGTTCTGTAACCGTGGTAGATCTTCTGGATTGATTACCTTCTGAGAGATTGCATTGAGGAATGCACATAGCTTCACAATGGCTACTCGAACATTTTTCGGTAGGAGCCCCCTCAAAGCAATCGGAAGCAATTGCGTCATAATCACGTGGCAGTCGTGAGACTTCAGGTTTTGGAACTTTTTCTCCGCCATGTTTATTATTCCCTTTATATTCGACGAGAAGCCAGACGGGACCTTCATACTGCTCAGGCATTCAAAAAAAATGACCTTCTCTTCTTTGGTAAGAGCGTAGCTGGCACGACCTTGAAACCATTCCGGATGCCGGTCATCTGGGTCTTTCAAAAGTTGCTGGTCCTGCCGTGCTTCCTTTGTATCATTTGTCTTCCCATACACGCCCAAGAAGCTTAGCAGGTTCACGCAAATATTCTTCATAACATGCATCACGTCGATTGCAGAGCGGACATCTAGGACTTTCCAATATTTTAGCTCCCAAAATATAGATTTCTTCTTCCACATGGGTGCGTGCCCGTCAACTCCCCGCGGAACTGATTGTCCGCCAGGACCCTTTCCAAAGATGACTTTCAAATCCTTGACCATATCAAATATCTCAGCACCAGTACGTTCCGCAGGCTTCGGCCGGTGATCTGCCTTGCCGTTGAAATGCTTGCCTTTCTTTCTTACGTAATGATTTCGGGGTAGAAATCGACGATGACCCAGGTACACGTTCTTCTTACAATTAACCAAACGTACACTTTCAGTCTCATGTAAGCAGTGCGTGCATGCATTGTATCCCTTATTTGTCTGTCCCGAAAGGTTACTGAGAGCAGGCCAATCGTTGATGGTTACAAAAAGCAACGCTCGTAGGTCAAATTCCTCTCCTTTGTGCTCATCCCAGACACGTACACCAGGTCTGGCCCACAACTGTAAAAGTTCATCAACTAATGGCCTTAGGTACACATCGATGTCGTTCCTGGGTTGCTTTGGACCTTGGATGAGCACTGGCATCATAATGAACTTCCGCTTCATGCACAACCAAGGAGGAAGGTTGTAGATGCATAGAGTCACGGGCCAGGTGCTATGGCTGGAGCTCTGCTCGCCAAAAGGATTCATGCCATCAGTACTTAGACCAAATCTTATGTTCCTTGCGTCAGCTGCAAAATCTTTGAACACTCTGTTGATCTTTCTCCATTGCATTCCATCAGCGGTGTGTCTCAACTCCCCGTCGGACATACGGTCCTCTTTGTGCCATCGCAACGACTTGGCATGCTTTTTGTTCCTGAACAGACGTTTCAACCGTGGTATTATAGGAGCATACCACATCACCTTGGCGGGAACCCTCTTCCTGGGTTTCTCGCCCTCAACATCGTCACCAGGGTCATCGCCTCTGATCTTATAACGCAATGCAGTGCATACAGGGCATTCATTCAAATTCTCGTATTCACCGCGGTAGAGGATGCAGTCGTTAATGCATGCATGTATCTTCAAAACCTCTAAACCTAGAGGGCAGACAACCTTCTTTGCTTCGTACGTACTGGCGGGCAACTCGTTATTCTTCGGAAACATATTCTTCAACATTTTCAGCAAATTTTCAAATGATGAGTCACCTACACCTTCCTGTGCCTTCCATTTTAGCAAATCCAGTGTGCAGCCCAGCTTTTTCAGACTATTATCGCATCCTGGATACAACGACTTTTTGTGATCCTCTAACATGCGATCCAAATTCTCCCTATCCTTGTCAGTTTCGCAGCGTCTCCGTGCATCAGCAATGGTCCGACCAAGATCATCAGCGGGCTCATCATGTGCCTCTTCTTCACCTTCACCTAACCCTTCCCCACCTTCAGCATCATCCTCCATGAAAGTATCACCGAAATGATCATGATAGTTGTCATCGATATCATCCCCTTCTTCATCTTCTTCCATTCTAACCCCTCTTTCTCCATGCTTGGTCCAACAATTTTAGCTTCGCATGAAACCGTGCCGAAGCAGGTGCATGTGAACGTCTCTTGAGGAGGAGTAACCCTTCTGATTCTTACAGACAGCACATGGACAGATAATAAAACCTTGCTGCTTGTTCGCATTTGCCACTACGAGGAAATCTTTCAAACCCGTAGTGAACTCGCCGGAGAGTCGGGGACCGTACATCCATTGCCGATTCATCTGCATTATTATTATATAAAGTATATAATTAACCATCATGCATTTGTTAAACTAACTAGCTAGAAATAATACAAATTAAACAATGAACTACACACATGCATATTTTATCAATGACACATGAAAGGTTCAAGTTGCTAACCGCGATCGCGGAGGAAAAATAAATGAGAAAGCTCAAGTGTGGCTCGGACACTTCATATCATGTTTGTTTCAGGCTCTCGGGCATTTCATCGAACACCTTGTGTGCATAGGAGGAACCAAAAGCAAACCCACCACCCCCTTCCGAATATTGTGAAGTGAGCTGAGTCCTATATATAGGGATGGGCCTTTAGTCCCGGTTGGCCTGGCCAACCGCGACTAGGATGGGCCTTTAGTCCCGGTTGGCCTGGCCAACCGCGACTAAAGTCCTTCGGGAACCTTTAGTCCCGGTTGGCCAGGCCAACCGGGACTAAAGCCCCTCCCGTCTGCCAGCTGTTGACCGAGCGCGCTGGGCCAAGATAGTTGGTCGCGGGTCTCCTCCCGAACTGTGACTAAAGACCCCTTTTGTCGCGGTTCGATCATTTTGGGGACTAATGGGGGCGTATGGAAGCCTCTTTTTCTACTAGTGATAACTACTCCCGCGTAGATGGTTAGTGCGTATAGACCAAATGGCCAGACTCAGATCAATAACCAAGATCTCGTTAAGCGTGTTAATTATCCGCGAACGCCGACCAGGGCCAGGCCCACCTCTCACCTGGGTGGTCTCAACCTGCCCTATCGCTCTGCCACAAAGATCAACTTGCGGGTACTCCTACGAGCCGACCCGACTTTAGTCATCACATGTGTCATGTATTTAGTATATAAGTATATACCCGTGATCACCGCCCAGGTGATCACGGCCCGATAGTATAGCACAGCAGACGGACAAGAATGTAGGGCCACTGATGGAAACTAGCATCCTATACTAAGCATGTAGGATTGCAGGTAAAGGTAACAACAGTAGTAGCAAGGATAGGCTATGCATCAGGATAGGATATCGGAAAGCAGTAACATGCTACACTACTCTAATGCAAGCAGTATAGAGAAGAATAGGCGATATCTGGTGATCAAGGGGGGGCTTGCCTGGTTGCTCTGGCAAGTAGGAGGGGTCGTCAACTCCGTAGTCGAACTGGGCAGCAGCAGTGTCGGTCTCGTAGTCTACCGGAGAGAAGAGGGGGACGAAACAGTAAATACAATGCAAACATAAGCATGACGATGCGTGACATGACAACGAGCGGTACTAGGTGTGTCCTAACGCGACAGTAGGTGGTACCGGCGAAGGGGGGGAACATCCGGGAAAGTATTCCCGATGTTTTGCGTTTCGGACAGACGGACCGGAGGGGAAAAGTTGTGAGTTCGATAGGTTAGGGAGGTGTGGTGGACGAACGGACTGCGTGTCCGGATTCGTCTCGTCGTTCTAAGCAACTTTCATGTTGAAAATATTTTAATCCGAGTTACGGATTAAAAGATATGATTTTCTAAAGATTTTATTAATTTCTGGAATTTGATTAATTTTTTAATTTAATTCGAAATTTGGATTTATGACATCAGCATGATGTCATGCTGACATCAGCAGTCAACTGGGGTTGACTAAGTCAAACTAACATGTGGGTCCAGTGGGACCCACCTGTCATTATCTGTTTAGGTTAATTAGGGTTTAGCTAAATAATTACTGTTTAATTAAATTAATTATCTAATTAGATTAATTTAAACAGGATTAATTAATTTAGTTAATTAATTAATTAAATTTATTTTTATTATTTGTTTTACTATTAATTTTATTTTTATCTTTTTTTATTTATTAATTTTTATTAACTAGTTTGTTATTTTTATTATTATTATTATTATTTATTATTATTATTATTTTTCATTTCGTTTTCCTTCTTTTTTTTGTAAACGTTCTGTGGGGGGGGGGCGCGGGCCCCGTTTGGCAGTGGCCCAGGGCCATAGCGGGTCGGGCGTCGGGCATAGCCCGAAGGGGCGCTGCGGGCGTGGCCGGCAGGGGCGCACCCAACCGGGCGCCGGAGCAAGGGGAGGGGGGTGCCAGTGGCCAGGGGCGGCCGGAGTCAGGCGCGGCGAAGGCCAGCGGGCGCGGGACGCGGCCGGTGCGGCGCATCCGCGGCGGCGCGGACGGCACCGGAGCGGGGCACGGGGAGCGGCGGCCACGCGCGGCCAAGGGCGCGTGCGGGGGCGAGGGTGCGGGGCGAACGGACGGCGTGCGAGGCCACCGCGGGCGGGCGGCTGTGGGCGCACGCCGGGGGGGTGGGGCTGCGGGAGCGCGAGCTCGCGCGTAGCCACGGGCGCGAGACAACGGCGCGGGCCGCGCGGCGGGGCGAGGGAAGGAGAGGAGGGGCGTGGAGGCCGTGGCCTCACCGGGGGTGTAGGGATGGGGCAGCGGGGCTCGTGGAGGGGGTCGGGGACGACGCGACGCAGGGGAGGAGGCGAGGCGACTCCGGGCGATGACGATCCGGGCGGCGGCGGAGAGGTCCAGGGGCGGCGGGGCGAGCGCGACGGCGAGGGCCTCCTCCCGATCCAGATCGGGGGAGAGGGGGGATATTTCGGTGGGGAGTGGGGGGAGGAGTGGATAAGGGAGAGGAGTGGGGGCCGACCTGGGCCGGCCTGGTTGGCCCGATGGCCAGCTGGGCCGCGGTCCACCAGGGGGGGGGGCTGTTGGACCAGGGTCCAGTGGGCGGAGGGGGGTTCCTCCTTTCTTCTTTTTTTTCTGTTTGTTTTCTCTGTTGCATTTTCTTTCCTTTTTATTTATTTTCTTTTCTGTTTTACATCATTTTAAAATAGTTAGGCATTTTCTAAAAACATGTTTTCTCCACAATAATTATCAGTGCAGTATCTGGCACCCACCGAACATTTTTGTTTAAATTTTTGAAAACTTTTATTATTGACATTAATTTGAATTTAAATTTTGAAACGGTTTCGAATCATCGCGAGGTTAACAACAGTAACCGTGGTGACGTGGCATCATTAGCGTGGGTTTACTGTAGCTTAATTATCCGGGCGTTACAAATCTCCTCCACTACAAGAAATCTCGTCCCGAGATTTAGGAGGTAGAAGGAAACAGTGCGGGGTATTCTTCGCGCAGACGATCCTCTCGTTCCCAAGTGGCCTCATCTTCAGAATGGTGCGACCACTGGACTTTGAGAAACTTGATCGCCTTCTGACGTGTGCGGCGTTCAGCTTGGTCGAGAATGCGGACCGGATGCTCCTTATAGGAGAGGTCTTGCTGCAATTCGAGCACTTCATGATCCACAGCTCGGATTGGGTCCTTGAAGCAATGGCGGAGCTGTGACACATGGAACACATCGTGAACCTGAGAAAGGTTCGGCGGTAGCTCCAGTTGGTATGCCACTTTTCCACGCCTTTCGAGAATCGTGAATGGGTCAATATATCGAGGAGCTAGCTTGCCCTTGATCCCGAAGCGGTGAGCACCCTTCATAGGTGTGACTCGAAGATAAGCCTTTTCGCCAGGTTGATAGACCATGTCTTTATGATGACGGTCATACTGACTCTTCTGACGTGACTGAGCAGTCTTGAGATTCTCGCGAATAATGCGGATTTGTTCTTCGGCATGTTGGATAATATCCGGACCGAAGAGTGGACGTTCCCCAGTTTCTGACCAGTTCAGAGGGGTTCGGCACTTTCGTCCATATAACACTTCGAAGGGGGCCATCTTCAGACTAGCTTGATAGCTATTATTATAAGAGAACTCAGCATACGGGAGAGATTCCTCCCATTTCTTGCCGAAGGAAATAACACAAGCTCGAAGCATGTCTTCGAGAACTTGGTTGACACATTCAACTTGCCCTTGCGACTGAGGATGAAATGCAGTACTGAATGACAGATGAGTTCCCATAGCTTCTTGGAAACTTGCCCAGAATCTTGAAGTGAATAAGCTGCCACGGTCTGAACTGATAACCAATGGAATACCGTGGAGTGACAATCCTGGACATATAGAGCGTTGCCAGCTGGCTAGCAGTGATCGTTTCTTTGACTGCCAGAAAATGTGCAACTTTGGAAAGCCGGCCAATGACGACAAGAATAGCATCATTACCTTTCTGTGATTTGGGAAATCCAGTGATGAAGTCCATCTCAACATGGTCCCATTTCCATTCAGGAATAGAGATAGGTTGCAGAGTTCCAGCAGGCCTTTGATGTTCTGCTTTGATACGACGGCAAACGTCACACTCAGCAACATATCGAGCAATGTCTTGTTTCATATTAGACCACCAGAATCTCTGACGGATGTCTTGGTACATATTTGTACTACCAGGGTGGATACATAGAGGCGTATCATGAGCTTCTTTCATAACCTCCTGTGTCATATCCAGGTTTTTCTTTGCACATGGCACCACTAGGCGGCCCTTGAAGTATAAGGTGCCATCTTCAGCAATAGTGAAGAATGAGGGCTTTCCTTCTGCGAGGTAGCGCTTAATCTTGTGGGCTTCAGAGTCATACTTCTGTAGCCTTTTGATGCTGTCCTCGAGATCTGGTTTAGCAACTAGGGTGTTGAGGGAACCCTGGGTAACAACGTGGAGGTTCGCCTTGCCAAACTTCTTAGGAGGGGGAGCGAGTGCACCCGGAGGGACAATATGGAGGTTCAGCTTCCTGAATTCTTCAACAAGCGAGGGCTGAACTTTGTGAACCTGGAGGTGGTCGCAGTAAGACTTGCGGCTCAAGGCATCAGCCATTACATTAGCCTTGCCTGGCGTATAGGAAATACCCAAGTCAAAGTCTGCAACAAGCTCCATCCATCTCTGCTGACGGAGGTTCAGGTCTGGCTGAGTAAACAGATACTCCAGACTTTGGTGGTCAGTGAAGATCTCGCAACGATTACCGAGAAGGTAATGTCGCCACTGCTTCAGCGCATGAATGACATCAGCAAGTTCGAGGTCGTGAACTGGGTAGTTCTCTTCGTGAGGGCGCAATTGCCGAGAGGCATAAGCAATCACTTTGCGGTCTTGCATTAGGACACAGCCTAATCCTTGACGGGAAGCGTCGCAGTAAATGACGAAGTCCTTCTTAGTATCAGGTGGAGCTAGAACTGGAGCAGAAGTCAACTTGTCTTTGAGTGCCTGGAAACTTTCCTGAAATTTGTCTGTCCATTGGAACTTGACGCCCTTATGCAACAGATTAGTCAGAGGCCTGGCGATCTTGGAGAAGTTCTCGACGAATCGACGGAAATAGCTGGCGAGACCTAGAAAACTTCTGACTTGCTTAACGTTCTTGGGAGGAGTCCAATCAAGGATAGCCTGGACTCGTTCAGGGTTGACGGCAATACCATCCTTTGAGATGACATGCCCAAGATAGGTTACTTCCGGTAGCCAGAATTCACATTTGGAGAACTTGGCATATAGTTGATGCTCTCATAGCTTTTCCAGCACAAGTCGAAGATGTTCAGCATGTTCTTCTTCGTTCTTTGAAAATACCAGGATATCATCCAGATAAACCACAACGAACTTGTCGAGGTAATCCATGAATATATAGTTCATCAGACGAGAGAAGGTGGCTGGAGCATTGGTTAAACCGAAAGACATGACGGTGTACTCGTATGAACCATAGCGAGTCACGAAGGCGGTCTTTGGGATATCCTCTCCGCGAACACGGATCTGGTGGTAACCCAACCTCAAGTCGAGCTTAGAGAACACTGACGAACCTGCCAGTTGATCATATAGATCATTGATCCGAGGAAGAGGGTATTTATTCTGAATGGTAGCTTGGTTTATAGGACGGTAGTCTTGAACTAATCGGTTTGTCCCATCCTTCTTCTTGACAAAGAGAGAAGGTGCTCCCCAAGGAGAGCAACTTGGGCGAATGAATCCTTTGCGAAGAGATTTGTCGATTTCCTCCTTAAGCTCAAGGAGTTCATGCGGCGGCATTTTGTAGGGTCGCTTGGCTATAGGAGTGGTGCCTGGTTTCAAGTCGATGATGAATTCGACAGCTCTAGCAGGGGGAATCCCTGGAAGTTCTTCAGGGAAGACGTCGAGGAATTCACGCACGACGGGAATGTTTTCAATGCCCTCGAGTGGTGCAGCGTTCAATGCATTCAATGCATAGAGCCTAGCCTCGGCATTTTGCACCAGATGGGCTTGGTAAGTAACTATCTCATCTGAAGGGTGTAGCAGATGGACGGTCTTAGTGGTGCAAACGATTGAAGCAGTATGCGCTTTTAACCAATTCATTCCCAGAATGAGATCAATGCTACAGGACTTCAGTACGATGGGAGAGACAAGAAATTCCAGTCCTTCAATTTCAACAGGAACGTCGTGACTAACCATAGAGGTTTGACATTGGCCCGCAGGGGTGTGTACCACTAGCGGAGTGTTCATCTCTTCGTATTCAATGCCATGCAGGGATGCAAATTCTGCTGATATGAATGAATGGGATGCTCCTCTATCGAATAAAACGGATGCTGGTACTGAATTTACGAGGAGTGTACCCATCACAGTAGCAGGCTGGTCTTGAGCTTCGTTGAGATCAACGTGGTTGGCATGAGCACGACCATAAGACTTAGCATTGTTGTTGCGGGGCTGGTTGTTACCACGGCCAGCTGCTGGAAGGGCCAGTTGATTCTGGTTCTGATAGCAGTTCCTGGCAAAGTGACCCGGTTGACCACACTTGAAGCACAGACCATTATCGGAAGTGGGAACAGGAGCCCCAGGTGGGGGAGCTGGTAGCTTTGACTGCCTAGATGGTGGAGGAGGCAGACGCAGTGCAGCATAAGATTTCCTTGGAGCAGGTGCATTTGGACGGTACATGCTATTCGGGATCCATATCTTTCGCTTCTGCGAGGGCGGGCCCGAAGATGAGCCCGTGTCACGGTTGCGCCTCTGAGAGCTCTGGTATTCCTGTAGACCAGTCTCGACATTGATGGCCTTGTTCACCAAGGTGGCGAAATCAGCAAGGTCATGCACTAGAAGTGCGAGCTTGATGTCAGCTTGAAGGCCATCACGGAACTTCTCCTGTCTGCGTGCATCAGTTGCAATGTCCTCTTCAGCATAGCGAGACAAGTCTAGAAACTCCCGTTGATAAGCTTCAACAGTTTGTTGCCTTGGGTGAGGTTGCGGAACTCACGCTTCTTCCGGTCCATGACTCCTTGAGGAATGAAGCGGGCACGGAAAGCAGCTTGGAAGTCTGGCCAGGTGATGATTGTCCCAGCTGGCAGAGTACGCCTGTGGCTGTCCCACCATTGAGCTGCGGGTCCCTTTAGAAAGAAGGAAGCAAAGTTGACATAGCTGGCAGGGGCTACATCGGCAGACTCCATCTCATAGGTGATGTCACGGAGCCAGTCATCAGCATCCAGAGGCTGAGTTGAGCTGCGGTACACAGTTGGATTGAGGCGCATGAAATCCTGCAGAGTTACTGGGGTTGGTTGCTGGTCCATATTGGGGCGAGGAAACTGAGCCATCATATTTTCCATGAATTTGCGGTTCAGTTCAAACTGTTGGATCATACCAGCCATGTACTCAGGTGGTGGTGGGGCATTGCCACCACGACCACGACCACCTGGTCTAACCATCTTGCTTATATATAACAGGGGTAGTTCAGCATTGAGAAAATTTGCAAAGACAAGAATCATTCATGATGAAACATGCATAATGAAGGAGCACGATAGCTACTACATAGTAGTCGGCATATCTTACAAAAGGGGTCATGCATAGAGTTCAGTACATAGACTAAAACATCATAGGCGGCACACAGGCTCGCGGCGAATGCATCTACACTACAAGCAAGCCTACATCAGTCCCAAGAGGTACTGTGGAGGTAATCGTAGCCCGACAGCTGGTAGTGAGGCAACGGATAGCCCTCCACGTCAGCAGACTGGGGGCCACGGATACTCAGGTGTAGAGCCCGATGCTCAGGTGGCAGAAGAGGACCAAGTGCGGGAGAGTAGCCTCCCACCTCTGGCCAACCGACACCGTGGGGCATCACGGTCCTGGCTGGGTAGATCGCAGTACGCGGTAGCTGTCCAGATCAGACAAAGGGGTGCAGCAGCGTCAGAGCACGGTAAAGGTGCTGACGGGTGGTGTACATCTCGTGGCGAAGAGCTCGGTTAGCTCGATCCAGCCCATCAGCATGCAGAACCAGGTTCTGATGGTAGAAGGGCTCTCGGGTGACAGTGGAGTAGGCAGCAGTATAGTATCCCTCCGCACCAACATCAGATGCGATAGCAATGTGCCTGAAAGGGGAGGTGTCCAACTCCCGATACTCTCCACGAAGACGTGTCAGAGCAGCATAGGCAGCATCGTGGACAGCCATATCGATGGTCACACCAACACCATGTGCGGTGTGCAGCACAGTAGTGGAGTCATACTCCCGAGAGTAGAGGTGGACGATGGCACGGTACTGCTCCTGGTTAAAGTCCTGGTACTCCTCGTAGACGGTGTACTCAGGGTGCCAGCGATAACCCAGATAGGTCATCATCTCAGCTAGCACAGCCGGTGATCCCGAGGCACCAATGGCCGTCGTGTGGCGCACGACCTGCCTCGTGGGTTCCATCTGAAAGCAAAGACGTTTCAAAGGAGTCAAATGACAGTGTGTGAATTGTTCAAAATACTATTCTAAGAAACAACTATGGCTTATCCAACTTTGGGGTGAATGCGGTCACGGGATCCTAGTGTTAGAGTTAGTAAATTCGTTTAACCCGAGTAGAAGAGAGTTCAGAGTCCCAGAGTAAAGGTCGAGGAGTAAAAGATCCTAGTACCACCCAATGGCGACGTGGGCCCGTAAGACACACAGCCATGTTAGTAAAGTTTTGTAATGTCTAGACTCGACTTCGGCCAAGGAGTGTGGAAAGGGGGATTCCTACAGGCAGTCGGCTCTGATACCAACTTGTGACGCCCCCGATTTGACCGTACACTAATCATGCACGCAAATGTGTACGATCAAGATCAGGGACTCACGGGAAGATATCACAACACAACTCTAAACATAAATAAGTCATACAAGCATCATAATACAAGCCAGGGGCCTCGAGGGCTCGAATACAAGTGCTCGATCATAGACGAGTCAGCGGAAGCAACAATATCTGAGTACAGACATAAGTTAAACAAGTTTGCCTTAAGAAGGCTAGCACAAACTGGGATACAGATCGAACGAGGCGCAGGCCTCCTGCCTGGGATCCTCCTAACTACTCCTGGTCGTCGTCAGCGGGCTGCACGTAGTAGTAGGCACCTCCAGTGTCGTAGGTGTCGTCGTCGACGGTGGCGTCTGGCTCCTGGACTCCAACATCTGGTTGCGACAACCAGATAGAAAGGAAAGGGGGAAAAGAGGGAGAAAGGCAACCGTGAGTACTCATCCAAAGTACTCGCAAGCAAGGAGCTACACTACATATGCATGGGTATATGTGTAAAGGGGCATATCAGTGGACTGAACTGCAGAATGCCAGAATAAAAGGGGGATAGCTAGTCCTGTCGAAGACTACGCTTCTGGCCATCTCCATCTTGCAGCATGTAGGAGAGAGTAGATTGAAGTCCTCCAAGTAGCATCGCATAGCATAATCCTATCCGGCGATCCCCTCCTCGTCGCCCTGTTAGAGAGCGATCACCGGGTTGTATCTGGCACTTGGAAGGGTGTATTTTATTCAGTATCCAGTTCTAGTTGTCATAAGGTCAAGGTACAACTCCGGGTCGTCCTTTTACCGAGGGACACGGCTATTCGAATAGATAAACTTCCCTGCAGGGGTGCACCACATAACCCAACACGCTCGATCCCATTTGGCCGGACACACTTTTCTGGGTCATGCCGGCCGCGTAAGATCAACGCGTCGCAGCCCCACCTAAGCACAACAGAGCGGTCAGCACGCCGGTTTAATCCTAAGCGCGCAGGGGTCTGGGCCCATCGCCCTATGCACACCTGCACGTTGCGAACGCGGCCGCGAGCAGACCTAGCAACCCACACGATCACGGCGGTTACGTCAAAACGGCCCAACACAGCGCGCGCCACTCAGTCGCTGACGTCACGAAGGCTTCGGCTGATACCACGACGCCGGGATACCCATACACTGGTAGAAAATGGGCCTTTAGTCCCGGTTCGCAAAGGCCTTTAGTCCCGGCTGTGCAACCGGGACTAAATATGCGCGACTAAAGACCCCCCCCTTTAGTCGTGCCTCTTACGAACCGCGACTAAAGGCTTTAGTCCCGGTTCTCGTGGCTAACCGGGACTAAAGGCCTCCTCCGCAGGTTTAGGGTTTTAGCCCCCCTAAACCTGGTTTCTTTTTAATTTGTAGTGTTTCATTTCTTTTATATTTTTTTGTGTTTTATTTTAATTTTGATGAAGTTTCAGTACACATATTCTACGCTACTATATACATGCATATGAAATTTCAAACAAGAAGAATTCAAGAGGAATATATAATATATATTCAATCTCGGGTGACCATATACAACTTCGAACAAGTTTCCATACACAATTAGGATGGATGACCATATACAACTTCGAACAAGTTTCAATCTCGGGTATGCATATAAATTTCTTCGTCCTCGGTATAGTGTTCTCCTTTAGGATTGATGACTTCCCTCATGAAAAATCCTGCTAATTCATCTTGAATTGGTCGGAAGCGAGCTTCTGGACTAAGCCTCCTCCGCAAGTTATCCGTCGCGTTGCGCACGCTATCCGATGCCTTCCGCTCAGAGGTGTGTCTCCGGATGTTCTCACAAACATAGTATCCACATAGATTGGTCCCCGGTGGCTGCTTATCCACATTAACTAACCTTCTAAAATCTAGCTCATGTTTGAATTCACAGACAATTTCTTCTGAGAACCGTCTCCAAACCCTACAGGGCAAAGAAAATTAAATGAACAAGGGAGTTATTAGTTACTTGATATTAGGAAATGAACGAAAGAGACCGATCGATATAGAGCTCAAATGATTGAAAATAATTACTTTTGCAACATTTTTCTCATGTCGGCCCAACGCTTTGGATCCGAATCCATAGAGTCCATGATTAGAACTCTGGAGGTGTGAAGTTCAATATTTAGCAGAATCCAGTGGAACCTGTGGACACATTACATGCACAGTCATGCATAACTCATCGATTAGACATACCATGCATGGAGTAAACAAAAGAGAATGGGCACAAGAGAGAAACACTCACCCAAAATGGTAAGGAAATAGAATATGACTTTTGAGTTGATGCTTTCTAAGAAACTTGTACAAGTCTTTCTCCACGTCTTCGGGGTGATGTTATAACACATGTCCATTAACGATATGTGGGTCAATGAACCGAACATCATGGATGTTTCTTATTTTGCATTCCCAAATCTTCAATCTGCATAATAGCGTACGCAACAATATAGTTAGGACAATATATATATATATATATATATATATATAGTGCAGGCAATGAAGAACGAGATGAGGTAGAAATAAATCACTTACAGAACGTAGCAACTCAGCATAGATTTGTCGAGGTCGCGCAGATTGAACAGCTGGAACAATTCACTCATATGAACTTGTACAGAGTACCGTTTGGTGTGATGCTCCTCTGTAACATCCGCATAAACATATTCTTTGTCGGCCCATGTTATGAATTGCTTGTACCAACGTAGCAGATTTCGCATTTGTGGTGGTAGACTCTTTTCCCGCGCAGGCTCGACGAGAGGCCCATTCCGCACATATTGTAATGCTATCTCACATACTGGCGCATCCTCAAGGCCTAAGAAGGCACGAAGAGTCAAACCCATCTCGGACGCTTGTTTCATGGCACTCGCTACAGTCAATCCAAGTGCTGCCGCAGCTGCTATGATCTCGGGGTCCTCTTCCGGACCGGCTTTCACTATGAGCGGGGGGATCGATTGTTTATTCTGCATCCCGAGCTGGTCAACTTGTTTCCCGCTTTTTTTACTTTCTTCTTTCTCCTCCTTCAATATTTTTTCTTGCCTACGAAGTTCATGTCCATAGTCGTTAGGCATATTCAGCTCGGCTTGGGACGGTGTCGTCAAAAAATCCTTAGCCCACTTCTTTTGCTTCTCAGTGAATACTTGCTTGGGCTCAGGCTCTTTTAGCGCCTTCATATCCGCCTTCCATTTCTCATAATCAGCAGACGCGGCCAATTTGGTTTCAGCTTCACTAAGTTCCCAAGGCCTTGGGAGGAGAGGCTTCAGTGATGGCTCCGGTACCCTTGTGGTCTTAGGTACATAAGGGTCCGGGTTAATAGTCCAGGAGCGGGTTTCCTTGCTGTCCGCCTGCTTCTGCTTCTTCGCCGGAGGTGGATTGGGGGGCGTCGTACCCGCCGGAGGAGGATTGGGGGGCGTCGTACCCGCCAGAGGTTGTGGATCGGGGGACGGTGTCGAATGGCGTGAAGGAGGTGTAGGTGAACCACCACGACCACCACCACCGCCACCACCACCACCACCATCAGAGGGGGGTGGACTTGATAGCCTTGGCGCCTCGCCTGGAAACACTATGTACTTCTTTTTCCATAGAATGATCTGGGGCTTGACATCTCCAAGTCTTCTCTCCCCTTCGGGTGTAGCTTTGTCAATCTCCAAGTCCTCAAACCCTTGGACTATGTCTTCCACCGTGACACGAGCATAGCCATATGCAATGGGGTTGTTGTGGTGGAGTGCTCCAGGTGTACAGGGTAAAGCACTGCCGCTAGCTACCTTCGTGGAAACGTTCCCCACGGGATAATGCAGATCACATTCTTTCATCTCCTTTACATCATCCACGGGGTAGTGAGGCTCCGGTGCACGAATCTCGATCATCGGTGCACTAGCACCAGGCGGGGCATCCGTGGAAGCCACGCTGCTTCTCCGCTGCTGGCTTCCGCGATCCGCTTCATGATCTTCATGCGGCCCTGCAACCGATTTTTCTTTTACTAGTTCATGCACGGTCTGCTTCAACTCATGGAGTTCCGATGCAAACTTCGCCATAAGGTCTGCATCCCGGTCCGTCTTTCTTTTACGGCTTCTGTAACAGTACGGGTCATTGTCCTGGGAAAACCCTACTTTCCACGGAACTTTGCCTTTGCCTCGTACACGTCCTCCGTGTTCATCATTCCCGAGGGCTGTTGTCAGTGCGTCTTTCTCTTTGTTGAACTTGATCAAGCCCTGTTGAGCTTGGGTCATTGCGTCAATAATGGCTTGGGTGGGAGCAAACTTTTTCTGCCGGTGAACACACACCCCTGTCTCCGGGTCTAGCAATCCCCCATGCCCGTACCACCAACTTTTGGCCCTTGGGTCCCATCCCTCTGTACCTAGAGGGATTCCTCGCACCCTCAAGTCCTCCTCCATCTTCTGCCACCTAGGCTCCGAAAGGCGGTATCCTCCTGGCCCCATAATATGATGGAACTTTTTCTTACTCGCATTATCCTTATTTTTTTCGATATTTCCTTGAAATGCTCCGATTGCTTTTGCCTCACAAATTCTGGCCAATCATATTTCAGTTTCTCATGTTGTCCATTGAAATCCGGAGTCTTGCCCTTGTTGACATAGTCACGGGTTAAATTTTTCTTGAAGTTCCAGAATGCTTCGCCCATCTTCTAAAGAGCGAACTCTTTAACTAGCCTCTTCCTCTCACGTCCACCCGGAACCTCGTTACCGAATTCATCGACTTAGTTGTATTCCGGAGGTAGAATGAAATGTTCCATAAGCTTTCTCAAGCAATCCTTTTTCGTTCTCTTGTCGACAAAACTGAAACCAAGACGTGCCTTCTTTGGCTCCTTCCATTCCTGGACGGTGATCGGGACATTGTCTCTAACAACGACTCCGCATTGGTTGATAAACTTTGAGGTGTGCTGTAGGGGCTTGCCGGTTTCACTGACAAACTCAATGGCATATGTTTCTCCTGTTTTCATCGCCTTGGATTTTCCACGCTTTGTCGTACTCGATCCGGACGAGGGCTAAAAAAAGAGAGTCGCGCGCGTTAATACATATGTATTCACATTTCAGTAAGTTTGTATCACGAGAGGCTCAATGTATATATATACCTCGCCGGAGGTGGTTGCTACTTGCAATTCGAGATCACCGTTTGTTGACGGTTGACCTCCGTCGACAATGTCCGTTCCCTCACCTTCTTGATCATCGACAATGTCTGTTCCACCGTCAAGGTTCAGAAAAGAAGAGACTACATCCTCTTCTTGCTCATATTCTGAGCCCGGCACATAAGGAATCTCGTTGTTGATGATGCCCATTAAATAACGTTCAGCCTCCGGATCCCTAAGCGGCTCGGCTCTATCGTCCGCCATATGTCACTCCTGCATGTAGTAAAAATTCTTTAAGTATAAAGGAATTAAAAAATAAGATTAAGGGGACATAGAGGAGGAGGAATTAAAAAATAAGATTATTGAGCACTCCTTTTCTTCTTCCTTTTCTT